>NC_053024.1:467858138-468053930 GCF_003073215.2 Triticum urartu | reverse complement strand
AAAAGTCCTCCTCATTGTCGTCGACGTCGGTGTACCCGGGGAGCCTTGAACTTCGTCTATGCTAACATATCCGTTGCATAACATTCATGATTTGACAATGTTCATTCATATAACACGTGCATGCCTGGCTCATTAACCATTATGAATTTTAACAATATGTAGTGATTGTCTTTTTAATCATATGAAGGTTTATTTAATAGTTAACCAGTCGGTTTTACTAGCATGCATGCAATATAGGGCATAACTCTTTTATGAGCTAATTTTGACATGCACATGAATTCTGCATGCATGCATAAAATGGCAGAATATTTGGTTTACTTTATATCAACGTATATAGTGTTGCATTGAGCCATTATATGCGAGGGCTATATGAAATTTGTTGATGACATATTCGATCGCACTATATTATGTTTAGTGCAAGTAACATGCATGGTTATGACCCTGGTTATCTTTTAGTTTTGTGGATGCATGCACCTATATGAAAGGAGTGCATGATTTAACGTTAATCTGTATTGAGAGATGAAGGAAATATGCCCTAGAGGCAATAATAAAGTTGTTATTTATATTTCCTTATATCATGATAAATGTTTATTATTCATGCTAGAATTGTATTAACCGGAAACTTAATACATGTGTGGATACATAGACAAAACACCGTGTCCCTAGTAAGCCTCCACTAGACTAGCTCGTTGATCAAAGATGGTTATGTTTCCTAACCATAGACATGTGTTGTCATTTGATTACCAGGATCACATCATTAGAAGAATGATGTGATGGACAAGACCCATCCGTTAGCTTAGCATAATGATTGTTAAGTTTTATTGATATTGCTTTCTTCATGACTTATACATATTCCTTTGACTATGAGATTATGCAACTCACGGATACCGACGGAATACCTTGTATGCTATCAAACGTCACAACATAACTGGGTGATTATAAAGATGCTCTACAGGTATCTCTGACGGTGTTTGTTGGGTTGGCATAGATCGAGATTAGGATTTGACACTCCGAGTATCAGAGAGGTGTCTCTGGGCCCTCTCGGTAATGCACTTCATAATAAGCCTTGCAATCAATGTGACTAATGAGTTAGTTGTGGGATGATGCATTACGGAACGAGTAAAGAGACTTGCCGGTAATAAGATTGAACTAGGTATGGAGATACCGACGATCGAATCTCGGGCAAGTAACATACCGATGGCTGTTGGGGAACGCAGTAATTTCAAAAAAATTCGTACGCACACGCAAGATCATGGTGATGCATTGCAAGGAGAGGGGAGAGTATTGTCTACGTACCCTCGTAGACCGTAAGCGGAAGTGTTATGACAACGCGGTTGATGTAGTCGTACGTCTTCACGATCGACTGATCTACCACCGAAGGTACGGCACCTCCGTGATCTGCACACGTTCGGCTCGGTGACGTCCCGTGAACTCACGATCCAGCAGAGCTTTGAGGGAGAGCTTCGTGAGCACCGCTACGATATTACCGAGGTGGATTATGGTGGAGGGGGGCACCGCACACGACTAAAAGATCAATGGTCAACTTGTGTGTCTATGGGGTGCCCCCCTCCCCTGTATATAAAGGAGTGGAGGAGGGGGAGGGCCGATGAGGGAGTCCTGGATTAGGGGGTGTTCGGGTAGCCGGACTATACCTTCAGCCGGACTCCTGGACTATGAAGATACAAGATTGAAGACTTCGTCCCGTGTCCGGATGGGACTCTCCTTGGCGTGGAAGGCAAGCTTGGCGATGCGGATATTCAAGATCTCCTACCATTGTAACCGACTCTGTGTAACCCTAACCCTATCCGTTGTCTATATAAACCGGAGGGTTGTAGTCCGTAGGCAATCAACTCCATACACAACAATCATACCATAGGCTAGCTTCTAGGGTTTAGCCTCCTTGATCTCGTGGTAGATCTACTCTTGTACTACCCATATCATCAATATTAACCAAGCAGGAGTAGGGTTTTACCTCCATCGAGAGGGCCCGAACCTGGGTAAAACAAAGTGTCCCCTGTCTCCTATTACCATCCGGCCTAGATGCACAGTTTGGGACCCCCTACCCGAGATCCGCCGGTTTTGACACCGACATTGGTGCTTTCATTGAGAGTTCCTCTGTGTCGTCGCCTTTAGGCCCGATGGCTCCTTCGATCATCAACAACGATGCAGTCCAGGATGAGACTTTTCTCCCCGGACAGATCTTCATCTTCGGAGGCTTCGCACTGCGGGCCAATTCGCTTGGCCACCTTGAGCAGATCGAAAGCTACGCCCCTGGCCATCAGGTCAGGTTTGGAAGCCTTAACTACACGGCCGACATCCGCGGGGACTTGATCTTCGACGGATTCGAGCCACAGCCAAACGCGCCGCACTGTCTCGATGAGCATGATCTAGCTCTGCCACCGAACGGCGGCTTGGAGGCCGCACACGCATCGGTTCCGACCATTGATTCGGAGCCTACTGCACCGATTGAGGATCAGCGGTTGGACGCTGCCTCAGGGGCTGCGATCTCAGAGGCGGTTGAGCCGAACTCCAGCCCCGCACTCAACATGGCCTGTGACTCCGAGGAGCCGGATTCCTCTCCGAGCTCCGAGCCCCCCGCGCCCCTGCCGATCGAATCCGATCGGGCGCCGATCATGGAGTTCACCGCCGCGGACATCTTTCAGCACTCCTCCTTTGGCGACATCCTGAATTCTCTAAAGTCTCTCTCTTTATCAGGAGAGCCCTGGCCGGACTACGGTCAGCGAGGGTGGAATACGGACGATGAGGAAATTCAAAGCCCACCCACCACCCACTTGGTAGCCACTGTCGACGATCTAACCGACACGTTTGACTTCGACTCCGAAGACATCGACGGCATGGACGACGATGTAGGAGATGAACAAGAACCAGCACCTGTAGGGCACTGGAAGGCCACCTCGTCATATGACATATATATGGTGGATACTCCAAAAGAGGGAGATGGCGATGGGACAGTGGGGGATGACGCCCCCAAGAAACAGCCAAAGCACCGGCGTCAGCGGCGCCGCTCTAAATCCCGCCAAAGCAAAAACGGTGATTCCGGCACGGGAGATAATACTACCCCGAATAGCGCCGAAGAACACCAACCTCAGCAAAATTTGGCACAGGAAGATGGAGAAGCCAGCCCTCATGAGAGAGCGGCAGACCGAGAGGCCGAGGATGATAACTATACGCCTCCCTCCGAAGACGAGGCAAGCCTCTAGGACGACGAATTCATCATACCATCAGACCCCGCCGAACAAGAGCGTTTTAAACGCAGGCTCGTTGCAACTGCACGCAGCCTAAAAAAGCAGAAGCAGAAGCTAAAAACAGCGGAAGATGCACTCTGGATCAGATGGAGCAAGGTAATCAATACCACAGATAAGTACGGCGACAGTCGCTGCACTAAAAGCTATCCGAAAAGAAAGCTACTGCCTGAATTCGACGAAGAGGCCTCAGAGCCCTTGCATTCAAAAAATGAAAAAGCCACACGGTCGGATAGATGACCCGATAAAGCGGCAAGCGGCGCCGCACCTAGATCGGCATGCAACCCATTTAAAGGTCCGCATCATGGCCCAGTCAGGTCCATTTATGGGCCAAGAAAACAAGCTCTCGTAAGCAGTGCTATGAAGCCATCATCAGAATCCGACACACCCAAATACAGGGGCGCCGCACACCCCCTATGTTTCACCGATGAGGTCCTGGACTATGAATTCCCAGAGGGATTTAAACCCATAAACATAGAGGCATATGATGGAACAACAGACCCTGGAGTCTGGATCGAGGATTATATCCTCCACATACACATGGCTAGAGGAGATGATCTCCATGCCATAAAATATCTACCCCTTAAGCTTAAAGGGCCAGCTCGGCATTGGCTTAAAAGCCTTACAGAAAACACAATCGGAAGCTGGGAAGAGCTCGAGGATGCTTTCCGAGCAAACTTTCAAGGGACCTACGTTCGTCCCCCGGATGCAGACGATCTTAGTCACATAACTCAACAACCCGGAGAATCAGCTCGGCAGTTCTGGAATAGATTCCTCACTAAAAAGAATCAGATAGTCGACTGTCCGGACGCCGAAGCCTTAGCAGCTTTCAGGCATAATGTCCGAGACGAATGGCTCGCCAGACACCTCGGCCAAGAAAAGCCAAGGACAATGGCCGCACTAACAAGCCTCATGACCCGCTTTTGTGCAGGGGAAGACAACTGGTTGGCAAGGTGCAGCCCCAGCGACCCAAGTACATCCGAAACCATGGATGGAAATGGAAAATCGCGACGCAACAAGGACCGTCGCTGGACTAAGGACAAAAGTCCGAAGAGCACGACAGTCAATGCCGGATTCAAAGGCTCACGACAAAATCAGGAAAAATCGCCCCCCAAGGATAACAGGGACGATCCATCCAACTTGAGTAAAATCCTGGACAGGATATGTCAGATACACAGTACTCCCGGGAAGCCTGCTAACCATACCTACAAAGACTGTTGGGTTTTCAAACAATCCGGCAGACTCAATGCCGAACACAGGGGGCTCGACACACCAAGCGAAGACGAGGACGAACCCCAAAAGCAGAGCACCAGGAAACAAAAGAACTTCCCACAAGAAGTAAAAACAGTGAACTCACTTCACATAACAAAACGTGCGGCGCCCGTAACGGTACGCACCACACGGCCCAAAGGGTCCTGCCACTGGTTGTCAAAACTGATCATCTTCGATCAGCTAGACTATTCTAGGAATATCAAGAATGTAGGCTGGACTGCCTTGATACTCGATCCAATAATCGAAGGACTCAAGTTTTCAAATGTCCTTATGGACGGCAGCAGTGGACTAAACCTGATATATCAGGATACAATCCAGCACATGGGGATAAACCCAGCAAGAATCCGCCGCAGTAAAACCTCCTTTCAAGGGGTAATACCTGGTCTGGACACCCATTGTACGGGTTTTCTCCGGCTCACAGTCACATTCGGCTCGACCGATAACCTCCGCCGCAAAAAGCTGACCTTCCATATCGTCCCGTCCTCAAGTCGCTATCAAGCACTACTGGGACGCGAAGCTTTCGCTCGCTTTAACGCAATACCGCATTACGCATCTCTTACGCTCAAGATGCCCGGTCCACGAGGCATCATCTCTTTGAAGGGGAAGCACTAAAGTGCGCCTCCCCAAGCGGAGGACTGTGCGGCCGCTTTGACAGCCCCACAGCAAAATGGCCTCACTGGCCAATAAACTTCAAAATAGGTCATTCAAGACCACGAACGCGGATAGACGAGTTCGGTGCAAAATCATCATTGATGGAGGCCTAGAAGCCATATACCCCCGCACTAGGGGCTCCACGCATATATAATAAGAGACAATAAAGCTCAATCTCGTATATCTTACTTTATACTTTGTTTATTTTAAACTTTTTCGGCGCGACTCGTTTTGAACTCAGTTCCTCTCTTTTACAGATGAACGTCGTGCAGCACCCGTCGAGGATACGGCACAACGGAGACACAGGCGCAGACGTGCAGTAGGGACCCGTCCTAAAGGATTCTTTTTAGATTAAGACCCTGCGTAAACCTTTTTTTACTGTCTCTTGTTGCTACACATCCCCTGGTTTTTTCTTTCCAGTATAACCAAGGAGGAGGCTGGCGTCTTGGCATGTGGCCATGTCAGAATTTTTGCATGTACCTAGACACTAGGGGCTTTTTTAATAAAGAGTGTTGTTTCGCCCGCACTCATAAAGACCGAACACCTTAGGGAGTGTTCGGCGTCGCGAGTTTTGGCATTATATGCATCAACTCCGAATCATGTCTTTGGTCAAATGTTGGGTTGCCCGGCTCCTGAGTTCGGCTACCTTACGTTCCGCTCTATCGGCTAAGGTAGCACCAGGAGAACTACTGCGATTGTGCCCCCGGTTCGGCCAGGGCGAGCACCTCAGTAGAGAAAGCCGAAAACTGACTGTCATGATGTAGCGTGAGACTGGTCAGCCACTCGATGACCTATCGGAATCAATCGAATTCCTCCGCTTTAACGAAGGGCCGCTTCCCGGTCAGGCACATACGCGCCCCGAATTCGGACGAGCGCAGTTGCCACCAAGGAGCTACCTAAAGAGTCTCATTGTCAAACACCTATGGCTAAGTGAAAGTGTTAAAGCATTATAGTCCGGTTGCCTGGCCCGCTGCGCTATCACCTCCTTTGTAGGACCAAGACGTTGGGTTAAGTGTGAAAATGCGTCTTCTGCGAGCACCCCTGCACTATGTGCGTGGGGGCTGAAGCCAACGACTGCCATCTTTCAGATTCTATATATATATATCTTAAAACGGCCGCATAGAAGGTGTTCCCAATACTTGGAGGCACAAGTATAAAAAAGGCCACTACAGGTAATCAAAATATTACTTTATAATTACATATGCTATCATAACATAGCATCTTTTGAGCACTGCGTCTCTATTACACGAGCGCCTTCAAGAACTTCTTGAAAATAGTGCTCGGAAGATACTCGGCTTTTGTCCGAATCTCGGGATGCAACAACGGTGGTCTCCATCTCTGCCCAGTATGTCTTGACACGGGCAAGAGCCATCCTTGCGCCCTCTATACATGCTGACCTCTTCATTGCATTAATACGCGGCACCGCGTCAAGGAATTGCTGCACCAAGCTGAAATAACTCTTCGGCTCCGATCTCCCAGGCCATAGATGACCCATGACGTACTTCATGGCGAGTCCGGACAGTCTATTCAGCTCGGCCCATTGAGCCAGGCGATCGTCCACTACCAGTGGACGCTCTGGATTGTGGAACTGTGACCAGAAAAGCTTTTCCACTTCGTGATCTTCCAGATCTCGAAAGTGTTCGGTCGCATCAGCAGCACTTGCTGCCAAATCCAGATAGGTGTCCTCCACACTCCACATCCGGTCCAACGGAGCAAACTTCGGATCACAAACCTTCCTCCGCAGCATAAAGGGCTTTCCAGCCGCAATCTGTTCGGCCTGACGCAGCTCCTCTTTCGCAGCTCTCATCACGGAGCGAGCATCCTTGGCATCGGCAACGGCCTTCTCTAAGTCCGTCTGTCTCGCCCGGTCTTCTTTCTCAAGAAGTTTGCAACGGTCTGCAGCGCTCTTTAACTTCTCGGCCATCTCGGCCATCTCTTCTTTGCTTCGGCAGTGAGCAGCTTGTTCGGCTCTCAGCTCTTCAAGGGCCTTCTTGGCAGCCGCATCGCTTCTTCTGGCCTGCTCCTTAGCTTGGGCAAGTTCTGCCCTAAGATTCTCCACGGCGGCCGTACCATCTGCGTCAAGCACACACATTGTAAGACACTGTCATGAAGCTCCTCTTACCTGATGCCGCCCGAAGAATTACATACCTTGAGCCTCATCAAGCCGCTTGTTGACAAGCGCGATGTCGGCATCTGCCACGTCCAGTTGCCGCTTTAGTTCGGCAACATCATCAGTTCGGCTTGATTCCGGACACCTCGCCACCTATATTCAAAGGCGACATCTTAGACCTGAGATTATGATCCTCTGCGTGCCGTCATTTCTTGACAACGTGCAGAGTCTCAGGGGCTACTATCTACACAGGGCGCATCTTACTTATGCGCAACTGACAAAAGTGTACATTATCTAACGTACCTCAAAACCCGTTAGTAAACTTCTGACGGCCTCATGCAATCCGCTTTCTGCGGAGGAAATCCTTTCAATCACCGTGCCCATCAATGCACGGTGCTCTTCTGAGATAGAAGCTCGCCCCAGCAAAATCTTTAGCTCCTCCGGCCGAGCACCAGATAGTGTCAGACTCGTCCTATGGCCTTTTTCGAAGGCCGGACGCGGAGAGCCTTGGGGGGCCACATAGCTATCTTCCGCCCCTGCCGGATTCGGAGAAACCCTCCGCGACGACACCTCAGGGTCGCCCGCTTCGCTAGGCGGTACGGCAGGGGGAGGCGTCCCACTCTCCATCATCTCCGGAAGAAGATCCCCCGAAGACGAGCTCTGCTGAGAAGGGCTGAGGTCCGAGCTACAAGGTAAAAATTTCGTTTAATCTTCTCAGATGTAAAATCAAGGATTTCTCTCATCCCTCAAGAGGAAAATCTTTTCTCCACTTACGGCTCGCTGGAGGGCTGATCCCCTTGAGGGTGTAGTCCGGCCGAGGAACTCCCCGGCGTCGGACCCTCTGACAAGGATTTTCTCCCCGTTTTGAGGCCATGGTTTCCGGATCGTCAGAGGCGGCTCTCTTCTTCCCCTTAGGAGAGGAATTGTCGGTTCCTTCCTTCGGAGCAGCCTCCTTCAAGGAGGCCGTAGCTTCCTTGTCCTCCCCCTCCAAAGGCATTATCTCCAGCATCCTGACTAGCACAGGATCCGGCCTGGTTTCAGGAAGGGGAGCCGGACACCTGATCAGCTTCGCCTTCGCTATCCACTCCTGTTTAAAAGGACGGCTCTTTTAGGGGCAAGTTTATGACAATTACATGGATAGAAGGTCCGGGCACAAGGTGGCTTACTTGAGTATCCGGGCGATTGCAGCTTAGGCCTGCGTCCTCGGTTAAATCCGGACACATTTCTTGTGATCCGAAGAACATTCTATACATCTCCGCGGGCGTTGCGCCCATAAAATGCTGGAGAGCTCGTGGTCCCTCCGGATTAAACTCCCACAGACGAAGGGAGCGACGTTTGCCGGGCAATGTTCGGCGAATCAGCATGACCTGCGTCACCCTGACCAGGTTGAGATCTCCTTTTAAGAGATCCCTAATGCGGCCCTGCAACAGGGGCACGTCTTTGGATAACCCCCAATTTAATCCTTTGTTGACCCATGACGCTAGCCATGGTGGGGGACCCGAGCGAAAGGCAGGAGGCGCCACCCACTTGGCGCTCCTGGGAGCAGTGATATAGAACCACTCTCGTTGCCACAAGCCGAGCTCCTCTTGAAAAGAGCCCTCGAGCCATGGAGCATTGGCATTCTTACTGATGACGGCACCTCCGCACTCTGCGTGCCGTCCCTCGATCATCTTCGGCTCCACTCCAAAAGTCTTGAGCCATAAACCGAAGTGAGGAGTAACGCGGAGGAACGCTTCGCACACAACAATGAATGAGGAAATGTGGAGGATGGACTCCGGAGCTAAGTCATGAAATTCCAGCCCGTAATAGAACAGCAGCCCCCTCACGAAGGGATCCATCAGGAAGCCTAACCCCCGAAGGAAGTGAGACATGAACACTACGCTCTCACCGGGCCTAGGATTGGGAATAGCCTGCCCTTGAGCAGGCAACCTATGCGGAATTTCGGCGGTCAAGAACTTAGCCTCTCTCAACTTTAGCACGTCCTCCTCCGTGACGGAGGAGGGCATCCATCGGCCTTGAAGGTCGGAACCGGACATTGTCGAAGGTCCGAAGCGCCTGGAATCTGAAGCCTAGGGTGTTGGAACTCGAGGCGACGGGCGAACTCGTTTGAGATTGGAAAAAGGAGTAAGGCCTTAGTCTCTTTATAAGAGATTGAATACCAGGAGCCCTCCCCGTAACCGTTTGGGACTCGCCTTTAATCGAGAAAACATGCTAACGGGCACGATTGGGTTACCCACGTCCGTATTGATGAGAATCCCGTAAAAGGGGGGCACACGATCTCTGCTTTGACAAGACGTGCCAAGGAAACCGCCTCGCAAAACATGCTGAGGTGGAAAAGTAAAAACGATTCGAGTAAAGGACTTGGCCGTAGTGTGATAGTGCACTGTGGAATACGTCAGCAGATTTGATTTGTGTTAATATTATTATTCTATCTATGGCAATATGTGGAAACTTATTTTACAGAGCCAGACACTACTCTTGGTGTTTACAAATCTTCTACGAAGGACTTGGAGGAGGAACCCGCCTTGCAATGCCGAAGACAATTTGCGCGCCGGCCTCGTCGACATTGAAGCCTGGTTCAGGGGCTACTGAGGGAGTCCTGGATTAGGAGGTGTTCGGGTAGCCGGACTATACCTTCAGCCGGACTCCTGGACTATGAAGATACAAGATTGAAGACTTCGTCCCGTGTCCGGATGGGACTTTCCTTGGCGTGGAAGGTAAGCTTGGCGATGCGGATATTCAAGATCTCCTACCATTGTAACCGACTCTGTGTAACCCTAACCCTATCCGGTGTCTATATAAACTGGAGGGTTGTAGTCCGTAGGCAATCAACTCCATACACAACAATCATACCATAGGCTAGCTTCTAGGGTTTAGCCTCCTTGATCTCGTGGTAGATCTACTCTTGTACTACCCATATCATCAATATTAATCAAGCAGGAGTAGGGTTTTACCTCCATCGAGAGGGCCCGAACCTGGGTAAAACAAAGTGTCCCCTGTTTCCTGTTACCATCCGGCCTAGACGCACAGTTTGGGACCCCCTACCCGAGATCCGCCGGTTTTGACACCGACAGCCGGCCCTCTACTATGGCGCGCCCTAGGGAGTCCTACTCCCATCGGGAGTAGGATTCCCCCCCTTTCCAAGTAGGAGTAGGAGAGAAGGAAGGGAAAGAGAGAAGAGAAGGAAGGAGGGGGCGCCGCCCCTCCCCCTAGTCCAATTCGAACTAGGCCTTGGGGGGCGTTTGGCCTGCCCTAGGCAGCCCCTCTCTCTTTTCCCTAAAGCCCAATAAGGCCCATATACTCCCCGGGGGGTTCCGATAACCTCCCGGTACTTCGGAAAATGCCCGAGCTCATCCGGAAAATGTGGAGCTGTAGCAAGCGACTAGCATATATGGTGGCTAACTTATTCGCAAAAGAGAGCGAGAAGAGGAGGCAAAGCGCGAGCGAGAAACTAGAGAACAACCTGCGCAAACATTACTCCAACACCGTGTCCACTTCCCGGACTCCGCCGAGAAGAGGCCATCACGGTAACACACTCAGTTGATTAATTTTAATTAAGTTAAGGTTCAAGTTATCTACAACCGGACATTAACAAATTCCCATCTGCCCATAACCGCGGGCACGGCTTTCGAAAGTTCAAATCCCTGCAGGGGAGTCCCAATTTAGCCCATGACAAGCTCTCACGGTCAACGAAGGAATAGACCTCCTCCCAAGACGTTCCGATCAGACTCGGTATCTCGGTTCTTCAAGACACTTCGACAGGTTAAAACAAATCCAGCAACACCTCCCGAATGTGCCGACAAATCCCGATAGGAGCTGCACATATCTCTTTCTGAGGGCACACTCAGATGAACACTATGTACAACTAAAACCATCCCTCAAGTTGCCCCGAGGTGGCGCTGCAAGTGGCTCTATTTGTACCAACACTCAGAGGAGCACTAGCCCGGGGGGGTTTAAGTAAGATGACCCTTGAGTCTGCAGAACCCAAGGGAGAGAAAAGGCTAGGTGGCAAATGGTAAAACCAAGGTTGGGCATTGCTGGAAAAGCTTTAATCAAGGCGAACTATCAAGGGGTTCCCATTATAGCCCAACCGCGTAAGGAACGCAAAATCCGGGAACATAACACCGATATGACGGAAACTAGGGCGGCAAGAGTGGAACAAAACACTAGGCGAGAGACCGAGCCTTCCACCCTTTACCAAGTATATAGATGCATTAAGATAATAAGATAATATAATGATATCCCAACAAGTAAATAAATGTTCCAACAAGGAACGGGCTCCAATCTTCACCTGTAACTAGCAACGCTATAAGAGGGGCTGAGCAAAGCGGTAACATAGCCAATCAACGGTTTGCTAGGACATGGTGGGTTAGAGGTTTGACATGGCAATTTGAGAGGCTTGAAAGCAAGTGGTAGGCATCGTAGCATTGGCATATCAAAAGAGCGAGCAAACTAGCATAGCAAAGATAGTAGTGATTTCGAGGGTATGATCATCTTGCCTGCACAGTTGTCAGAGTTGACTGGATCCTCGAAAGCAAACTCAACGGGCTCCTCGTTAGCGAACTCGTCTCCCGGCTCTACCCAAACAAGACAAACAAGCAGCAAGGATACAATCAACCACGTGCAAGGATCAAGCAATATGATGTGATGATGATATGCTATGCGGGATGCGATGCGGGATGCATATGCAAGATATGACAGGAAATGCATGAACCTGGCCTCAACTTGGAAATCCAAGTGTGCCACTGGAAAGATGAGATGAAATCGCTTGAAAACGATATAAAGAACACCGGAATCGGAGTTACGGTTTGGAAATGGCAAGCGATTCAAATATGACACCGGTCTGCGATTTATATCAAGTAGGCATCTAAATGCAATGAGATGAACATGCTACAGCAACCAAACATGACAACAAAATATATGGCAGGGATGCATACAAGATGCTTAACAAAAGTCTAGCACTGAGCTATGGCCAATTCATCCATTAACAGGTTCAAACAAGCATGGCAAAAATGCATATGACAAACAGATCTCAGACTTAGTGAAATTAACACTTGTCTGGAATTTCAGATCAGGTAGCCCTCTTCGAAGCCACAAAACTACATGTTACAGGATCTGAACAAGGCAAAGTAAAGCATGGCATGGAGCTACTCAAAGCGCTTAACAAAAGTCCCTTAGTGACCTCGAGCCGAAAGGGATCAGAAAATACAATTGCAAGCATGTGAACATAGTAAAAACATAATCAGTTTTCATACTTAGTGAAAACTGGCACATGCTGAAATATAACTCAAGTAGGCATGTTTACGAGCTCGATGCACTCACTACGGTGCAATTCATGGCAAGACAAGCATACACCCATCGAGAAGGCACAAAATTCAATCTAGACATGGCAAGAACAATAGCATAGCATGCACGGATCAACTACAACATCATCGGCAAAATTGCAAACAAGTTGACAATCTGCCCAGATTCATAAAGTAGCAAAAGTAGAGCTCGAATGACTCAAGCTAGGGTGCTCCATAATTGCAAACAAAGACATGGATGGATAGAGCACTACAAGATTAACAAAACATCCTTACTGGTCATCCTCAAAAGAGGCACGGATCACTAGGAAACAACATGAACATGTGGCATCATGAAATAAACAGATCCAGGACTTAGTGGAATTGCTAAGTCCCTAAAAACAGAATTACTAAGTGCACCACTTTGCAAGCTTGCACTAGTCACCACACACATCCTAAAAATACATGGGTTGCACCTCTGGAAAGATGACAAAACTCTTAACAAAACACATGTAGAGCATCAGGGCATAGCATGCACACAATAATCATGGCAAAAATGACAAAGCTAAATGGAGTAGCAGATATGACAATTATCTCAAGTAGCCCTCTTCTAACAGCATTTCGGGCATCAAGATGAGCTCAAATGAAAATGATGCAATGGAATGAAATGATGTACTCTCTGAGATGAACATCTTGATATGCTATATGCAAGAATCGGAGCTACGGATGCAAAGTTACGAGGTCATGAACATGAGCACTTGGACTAGAAATTCTCCGGGACTTAGAAGAAATCGACCTAGGGTTTCACGACACGCGAACCGAGGCGGCGGCGCACGCGCTCCGGCGAGTCGGCGGCAGCCGGGGCCGGCGAGGAAACGGCCGGATCCGGGCCGGGGCGGCGAGATCCGGCGGCGGGGCGTCCGGATCGTCGCCGGACGGCGAGGGGGCGACGAGGGGGCGCGGATGCGGCGGTTGCGGTGGGGTTCGTCGGCGGCGGGGCCGGCTTGCTCCGGCAGCGGTGGCGTGCTCGGGTGACGGGGAGGCGGCCTTAGGCTCGGCGGCGGCGGCGGATGGCGACTCGGGCCGCGCGGGGCCGGCCACGGGCCGAGCGGGCCCGTGCGGTGGGCAGCGGCGGGAGGCCACGTGGCGGCTCCTGGGTGGTTGGGCGCGGCGGCGCGGGCGTGTCCGACGGCGGAGGGGCGATTTTTTTAGGGTTTCGGGGAGGAAGGAGATCCGAAATTCGGGGGGGGGGGTCTATTTATAGCCATAGAGGGAGCTAGGAGAGTCCAAATTAGGTGCGGTTTTCGGCCATGCAATCGTGATCGAACGCTCTAGATGATGGAGCTGGGTTAGGTGGGTTTTGGGCCAAATTGGAGGGGTGTTGGGATGCAACACACACGAGGCCTTTTCGGTCCCTCGGTTAACCGTTGGAGTATCAAACGAAGTCCAAATGATACGAAACTTGACAGGCGGTCTACCGGTAGTAAACCAAGGCCGCTTGGAAAGTCTCGGTCCAATCCGGAAATGTTTAATCCCCACACACGATAGAAAGCTAGGATGGCCACCGGAGGAGAACGAAGCGCCGGAATGCAAAACGGACAACGGGGAAAATGCTCGAATGCATGAGACGAACATGTATGCAAATGCAATGCACATGATGACATGATATGAGATGCAAGACAACGACAACAACACATGGAGACAAAGACCTGAACCCGAGGAAATAAATTAACTTAACGTCGGAAATGGCAAGAGTTGGAGTACAAATTGGGAAAGTTACATCCGGGGTGTTACAACACTCCACCACTACGAAAGGATCTCGTCCCGAGATCTAGGACTGAAAGAACGCCGGGTACTCAGAACGGAGGTGATCCTCGCGTTCCCAGGTAGCTTCACGGTCGGAATGGTGTGACCACTTGACTTTGAGAAATTTGATTGACTTGTTGCGAGTCTTGCATTCAGTCTCTTCAAGAATAGCAACTGGGTGCTCACGATAAGAGAGATCTTCTTGGAGCTCAATGTCCTCGAAGTTGACGGTGCGGTCAGGAGTCTTGAAGCACTTTCGAAGCTGAGAGACATGGAACACGTCATGAGCATTTGCAAAGTTTGAAGGAAGCTCGAGTTGATAGGCGTGGTCGCCTCTCTTGCTGACAATCTTGAAAGGTCCCACGTATCTAGGGGCAAGCTTCCCTTTGATACCAAAGCGACGAGTACCTTTCATAGGAGAGACGCGGAGGTAAACATGATCTCTGATCTCGAAAGCCAAATCACGGTGCTTACTATCATAGTAGCATTTCTGGCGGGATTGGGCTGCTTTGAGGTTATCACGAATGACTTTGCACATTTCCTCTGCCTCTGTGATTAAGTCATTACCCAAAAGCTGACGTTCACCGGTTTCAGACCAGTTGAGAGGGGTACGGCACTTCCTGCCATACAGAATTTCAAATGGGGCCTTACCCGAACTTGCTTGAAAACTTTTGTTGTAGGAGAATTCAGCATAAGGAAGACAATCCTCCCACTTCATGCCGAAGGAGATCACACAAGCCCTGAGCATATCTTCAAGAATCTGGTTGACACGCTCGACTTGACCGCTAGTTTGAGCATGGAAAGCTGTGCTGAAGCGGATGTTCGTGCCCATGGCCTTCTGAAAAGAATCCCAAAACTTCGAGGTAAAGATGCTACCACGGTCTGAAGAGATCACTTGTGGAATACCGTGCAGAGATACAATTTGAGAGGTATAGAGTTCCGCCAATTGAGCTGCAGTGATCGGCTCTTTGATAGGCAGAAAGTGAGCCACTTTGGTGAGTTTGTCGATGACAACGAATATAGCATCATTGCCACGCTTGGACTTTGGAAACCCAGTCACGAAGTTCATTTCAATGTGGTCAAACTTCCATTCTGGAATGGCAAGAGGTTGGAGGAGACCAGCTGGCCTTTGGTGTTCTGCCTTCACTCTTCTGCAGACATCACATTCATTCACGAATTGAGCAATCTCGCGCTTCATTCGAGTCCACCAATAAGCTTGCTTGAGGTCCTGATACATCTTCGTGCTCCAGGGTGGATGGAGAGGAGAGAATTGTGAGCCTCGTTCATGATCACTTTACGAAGTTCACCTTTGGGTACAACAATACGATCCTCGAAGAAGAGAGTGTCCTTGTCATCAAGGCGGTCGCACTTGTACTTGGACTGACTCTTGGCAATCCCAATCTTCACCTTTTTCACCATAGCATCAAGAAGCTAGGCTTGGCGAATCTGGTCTTCCAAGGCTTGGCGAGGAAACCTTGAGGAACAACTTGCAGGTTAAGTTTGCGGAAGGCTTCACAAAGCTCGGGTTGATAAGGCTTGAGAATAAGACTGTTGCAGTAAGCTTTCCTGCTCAAAGCGTCAGCAATCACATTGGCCTTGCCTGGAGTATACTCAATACTCGGATTATACTCTTGAATCATTTCGACCCATCGAGTTTGTCTGAGGTTGAGATTAGGCTGAGTGAAGATGTACTTGAGACTCTTGTGATCAGTGAAAATGTCCACTTTTCTTCCCAATAGAAGATGTCTCCAAGTCAAAAGAGCGTGCACAACTGCCGCCAACTCGAGATCATGAGTGGGGTATTTCTTCTCATTAGGATTCAACTGTCGAGAGGTATAAGCAACAACTTTCTTCTCTTGCATCAATACTACGCCAAGACCTTGGAGAGAGGCATCACAAAAGACCTCGTACGGCTTGGATTCATCAGGCGGAGTCAGAACTGGAGCAGTGATCAATTTCTCTTTCAAAGTGTTGAAAGCAATGTCACACTCCGGAGACCAAACGTACTTGACGTGCTTCTGGAGAAGATTTGAGAGAGGCTTCGCGATCTTAGAAAAGTTTTCAACGAATCTTCGGCAATAGCTTGCGAGACCGAGAAAACTGCGGAGTTGCTTCACGTTCTGAGGAAGTTCCCAATTCACAATTGCAGACACCTTCTCAGGATTCACGGCAATGCCCTTGACAGAGATGATATGACCAAGATAAAGAACCTCATCGAGCCAAAATTCACACTTGGAGAACTTGGCGTAGAACTGATGTTCCCTGAGCTTATCGAGTACCAAACGCAAGTGCTTGGCATGATCTTCCTTGTTCTTGGAGAAAACCAGAATGTCGTCGAGATAGACCAAAACGAAGTCATTGGTGTAGGCGTTGAAGATGAAGTTCATCATGCGAGAGAAAGTCGGAGGAGCGTTGACGAGGCCAAAAGACATAACAGTGTATTCATATGAACCAAAGCTTGTCCTGAAAGCCGTCTTGGGAATATCTTGCTCACGGATTCGAATCTGATGATAGCCCATACGGAGGTCAAGCTTGGAGAATACTTGGGCACCTTTGAGTTGTTCGAACAACTCATTGATGTTGGGAAGTGGGTATTTGTTCTTTATGGTCTTCTTGTTCACTGGACGGTAATCAACACAAAGTCGGTCCGTTCCATCCTTCTTCTTCACAAAAAGAACACCACAACCCCACGGAGAAGAACTAGGCCGGATGAGACCCATTTTCTCTTGAATATCGAGTTGCTTCTTCAACTCCTTCAACTCTTCAGGTCCTAGCTTATAAGGACGCTTGCACACAGGTTCCGTGCCAGGCTCAAGATCAATAACGAATTCGACTGGCCGGTGCAGAGGCATTCCTGGAAGCTCTTCTGGAAAGACGTCTTGATATTCGCAAACGACTGGAATTTGAGAGATAGCATCCAATTCACCCCTCTCATTGAGAGAAAACAGACGGATGGTATCATCACGAGCGGCAAAGACAATTACATCCTCAGACGAATGAGTCAATTGAATCTGCCTGGCTGCACAATCAAGCTGAGCCTTGTGCTTATAAAGCCAATCCATTCCGAGAATAAGATCAATATCCGAGTTACCAAGAACCACCAGAGAAGAGAGAAACTTGTAGTTGCCCAACGTGATAGAGACATCCGGGACGCAATTGTTAGAAGTCATTTGCTTGCCCGGAGACACAATCTTCAACGGAACAGGAATCCTTTCGGTCACAAAATCATGCTTGGCCACAAATGGAGTTGAAATAAAAGAAAGCGATGCACCAGTGTCAAAAAGAACTTTTGCAGGAACATCGTTAACAGGAAGGTTACCCATAATCACATCTGGCGAGTCCTCTGCCTGAGCTGCATTCAGCAAATTGACCTTGGCATGCTTGGGGTTATGCTTGACCACAGCTGTACTTGCCGATCTGACAGGAGGAGGAGGAGGAAGACGCCTCTGGTTGAAACACTTGTTGGCATAGTGACCCTTCTGTTGGCACTTGTTGCACGTGACCTCTGAAAGCAGACGGTGATACGGAGCACTCGATCTTGGAGCTTGGGACGAAGTCTTGTTCTGAAAGCCAGGGTTGGGTGGGTGGGAAGATCCACTGCCACCTTTGCTCTTCTGCTGATACGGCTGACGGAACGGAGGAGGAGGAAGCCAATACTTCTGCTGCTTGGCCACTTGAGTAGAGGAAGAAGGAGTAACATCTCTGACTCGCTTCTTGGAAGCATCACACCTCAACTGAGCAGCCTCTTGCTTCAGTGCCATGTTGTAGAACTCATCGTATCTCAAGGGCTCAAAGAGAACAACAGCTAGCTGAATTTCTTCTCTGAGACCACCCCTGAACTGATATCATGCTCTTCTCATCAGGGACGTCCTACTTGGCAAAGCGGGCGAGCTTTTGGAACAACTTGTTGTAGTCATAGACAGATAAAGAGCCTTGCTTCAGATTGCGGAATTCCTCACGCTTGCTTTCAACCACGCTCTGAGGAATATGATGAGCTCGAAAATCTTGACGGAAATCATCCCAAGTGATAACACGTCCGCCTCTGGAATCCTTGTACTGCTGGAACCATTCTGCAGCTTGATCTTTGAGTTGGAAGGAAGCGAACTTGACAAAGTCCTCAGGCCTGACGTTACTGCACTCGAAATGCTTGCATAGATCCACAAGCCAATCGTCAGCATCGGTTGCCTCAACACAATTGCTGAAAGTCTTTGGCTCGTTAGCAAGGAACTGGTTGAGTGTAGCAAAGTGATTCTGATTGCTGCCTTGATTCCCTTGGTTGCCTTGATTGCGCTCTTGAAGAATTTGCATGATCAACTGTGTGTTTGCATTGGTTGCGGCCATCACAGCTTGCCATGCCTCCGGAGGAGGTGGAGGTGGTGGCGGATCAGGATTCGGAGTCGTGCGCGTTGGGGGAGCCATCCTGAAGAGGTTGACCACCATTAGCACATTGATAGACAATTATTGAAGCTAAATCCAACGGAATGAAAATTGCAACATATAGTCTTCACATCCGAACAAAATGAACGAATGCATTCCTCTTGAAATGGTCACATATCCATAAATTGAGAAGCCACGTAGAATTAAGGTAGAGAAATAAATCAACAAGGTACGGATCAAGAACGAATAATCGGTAAGAAATCCCAATCTCAAACCAATATCCATGGAAGAAGAACTAGAGCTATAAGAATTCCCACCTATGAAACTCCCGAACCTTTCCGGTTATGCAATCAGGTGTTGGGGATATAGGGGAAGCATAATATCTCACCCAAACTAGCAAATCCTACATCCAGCTGTATCCATCCTTCAACACATAACCAAGAAACCTTCGGAAACCATCTACCTCAACCTTCGAAAAGCATCCGTTATACAAGTTATGGCGATACTCACGAACTCCCGCCCCAGTACTGGGTGGCGTCGAGGTTATCTCACCAACGAACTGCATAAAAGAGATTTTCGATGTCGGCGTACTAGACTCAGGTATTCCAGAACTGCAACGATAAAATTATGACGACAACACCTCAGAGCTCAACTCCCCGAGACACTTCCACTAAACCCCTGACAGGAGGCACCAAGACAATGTTCTCATCATAAAACCATCGGAACGATTCCAAGATACCCGCGTGATCCTAAAAAATTTTTTAGTGAAATTTGAGAAGAGAAGAGTCAAAACTCTACGTCAGGATGCCTTACCAGAGCGATGAGGAGACTGGGAAGTAAAAGAATTCCTAATCTCTCCGATATATAATTCCTAAAAGACTCAAAACATTTTTCTAGACACAACTCGGCCGCTAAAAACGATCAAGCAATGGGGCTCCTAAGGTCGGGGAAGGCTCTGATTACCAACTTGTCACACCCTCGATGTGACTATAGCTCCCACGTGTCGAGGCACGACTTAGAGACATAATCGCATTGAAGGCATATGTCGCAAGTTAGGCAATCTTCACAACATCCCATGTAATATAAATAATAAAGGGGAGATAACATAGTTGGCTTACACTCGCCACGTCAATCAAGTACATAAATAACATTACATCATCCAAACACTCATGGCCCGACTACGGCGCCAAAATAAAAGAGAACCCAACATGCGACACGCTCCCAATCACCCCCAACTGGGCACCACTACTGATCATTGGGAAAGGAAACATAGTAACGTTGAGAGTCTTCGTCGAACTCCCACTTGAGCTCAAACGCGTCACCTGGAGCGGAATCATCGGGCCCTGCATCTGGTGTAATAGTAATCTGTGAGCCACAGGGACTCAGCAATCTCGCACCCTCGCGATCAAGACTATTTAAGCTTAATAGGTATGGCAAGGTAAAAATGTGGAGTTGTAGCAAGCGACTAGCATATATGGTGGCTAACTTATTCGCAAAAGAGAGCGAGAAGAGGAGGCAAAGCGCGAGCGAGAAACTAGAGAACAACCTGCGCAAACATTACTCCAACACCGTGTCCACTTCCCGGACTCCGCCGAGAAGAGGCCATCACGGTAACACACTCAGTTGATTAATTTTAATTAAGTTAAGGTTCAAGTTATCTACAACCGGACATTAACAAATTCCCATCTGCCCATAACCGCGGGCACGGCTTTCGAAAGTTCAAATCCCTGCAGGGGAGTCCCAATTTAGCCCATGACAAGCTCTCATGGTCAACGAAGGAATAGACCTCCTCCCAAGACGTTCCGATCAGACTCGGTATCTCGGTTCTTCAAGACACTTCGACAGGTTAAAACAAATCCAGCAACACCTCCCGAATGTGCCGACAAATCCCGATAGGAGCTGCACATATCTCTTTCTGAGGGCACACTCAGATGAACACTACGTACAACTAAAACCATCCCTCAAGTTGCCCCGAGGTGGCGCTGCAAGTGGCTCTATTTGGACCAACACTCAGAGGAGCACTGGCCCGGGGGGGGGTTAAATAAGATGACCCTTGAGTCTGCAGAACCCAAGGGAGAGAAAAGGCTAGGTGGAAAATGGTAAAACCAAGGTTGGGCATTGCTGGAAAAGCTTTAATCAAGGCGAACTATCAAGGGGTTCCCATTATAACCCAACCGCGTAAGGAACGCAAAATCCGAGAACATAACACCGATATGACGGAAACTAGGGCGGCAAGAGTGGAACAAAACACTAGGCGAGAGACCGAGCCTTCCATCCTTTACCAAGTATATAGATGCATTAAGATAACAAGATAATATAATGATATCCCAACAAGTAAATAAATGTTCCAACAAGGAACGGGCTCCAATCTTCACCTGCAACTAGCAACGCTATAAGAGGGGCTGAGCAAAGCGGTAACATAGCCAATCAACGGTTTGCTAGGACATGGTGGGTTAGAGGTTTGACATGGCAATTTTGGAGGCTTGAAAGCAAGTGGTAGGCATCGTAGCATTGGCATAGCAAAAGAGCGAACAAACTAGCATAGCAAAGATAGTAGTGATTTCGAGGGTATGATCATCTTGCCTGCACAGTTGTCAGAGTTGACTGGATCCTCGAAAGCAAACTCAACGGGCTCCTCGTTAGCGAACTCGTCTCTCGGCTCTACCCAAACAAGACAAACAAGCAACAAGGATACAATCAACCACGTGCAAGGATCAAGCAATATGATGTGATGATGATATGTTATGCGGGATGCGATGCGGGATGCATATGCAAGATATGACAGGAAATGCATGAACCTGGCCTCAACTTGGAAATCCAAGTGTGCCACTGGAAAGATGAGATGAAATCGCTTGAAAACGATATAAAGAATGCCGGAATCGGAGTTACGGTTTGGAAATGGCAAGCGATTCAAATATGACACCGGTCTACGATTTACAACAAGTAGGCATCTAAATGCAATGAGATGAACATGCTACAGCAACCAAACATGACAAAAAAATACATGGAATGGATGCATACAAGATTCTTAACAAAAGTCTAGCACTGAGCTACGGCCAATTCATCCATTAACAGGTTCAAGCAAGCATGGCAAAAATGCATATGACAAACAGATCTCAGACTTAGTGAAATTAACACTTGTCTGGAATTTCAGATCAGGTAGCCCTCTTCGGAGCCACAAAACTACATGTTACAGGATCTGACCAAGGCAAAGTAAAGCATGGCATGGAGCTACTCAAAGCGCTTAACAAAAGTCCCTTAGTGACCTTGAGCCAAAAGGGATCAAAAAATACAATTGCAAGCATGTGAACATAGCAAAAACATAATCAGTTTTCATACTTAGTGAAAACTGGCACATGCTGAAATATAACTCAAGTAGGCATGTTTACGAGCTCGACGCACTCACTACGGTGCAAGTCATGGCAAGAAAAGCATACACCCATCAAGAAGGCACAAAATTCAATCTAGACATGGCAAGAACAATAGCATAGCATGCACGGATCAACTACAACATCATCGGCAAAATTGCAAACAAGTTGACAATCTGCCCAGATTCATAAAGTAGCAAAAGTAGAGCTCGAATGACTCAAGCTAGGTTGCTCCATAATTGCAAACAAAGACATGGATGGATATAGCACTACAAGATTAACAAAACATCCTTACTGGTCATCCTCAAAAGAGGCACGGATCACTAGGAAACAACATGAACATGTGGCATCATGAAATAAACAGATCCAGGACTTAGTGGAATTGCTAAGTCCCTGAAAACAGAATTACTAAGTGCACCACTTTGCAAGCTTGCACTAGTCACCACACACATCCTAAAAATACATGGGTTGCACCTCTGGAAAGATGACAAAACTCTTAACAAAACACATGTAGAGCATCAGGGCATAGCATGCACACAATAATCATGGCAAAAATGACAAAGCTAAATGGAGTAGCAGATCTGACAATTATCTCAAGTAGCCCTCTTCTAACAGCATTTCGGGCATCAAGATGAGCTCAAATGAAAATGATGCAATGTAATGAAATGATGTACTCTCTGAGGTGAACATTTTGATATGCTATATGCAAGAATCGGAGCTACGGATGCAAAGTTACGAGGTCATGAACATGAGCACTTGGACTAGAGATTCTCCTGGACTTAGAAGAAATCGACCTAGGGTTTCACGGCACGCGAACCGAGGCAGCGGCGCACGTGCTCCGGCGAGTCGGCGGCGGCCGGGGCCGGCGAGGAAACAGCCGGATCCGGGCCGGGGCGGCGAGATCCGGCGGCGGGGCGGCCGGATCGTCGCCGGACGGCGAGGGGGCGACGAGGGGGCGCGGACGCGGCGGTTGCGGCGGGGTTCATCGGCGGCGGGGCCGGCTTGCTCCGGCAGCGGCGGCGTGCTCGGGCGGCGGGGAGGCGGCCTGGCTCAGCGGCATGCTCGGGTGGCGGGGAGACGGCCTGGCTCGGCGGCGGATGGCGGCTCGGGCCGCGGGGGCCGGCCACGGGCCGAGCGGGCCCGCGCGGTGGGCGGCGGCGGGAGGCCACGTGGCGGCTCCTGGGTGGTTGGGCGCGGCGGTGCGGGCGTGTCCGACGGGTACGGACACATCCGACGGCGGAGGGGCGATTTTTTTAGGGTTTCGGGGAGGAAGGAGATCCGAAATTCGGGGGATCTATTTATAGCCATAGGGGGAGCTAGGAGAGTCCAAATGAGGTGCGGTTTTCGGCCACGCGATCGTGATCGAACGCTCTAGATGATGGAGCAGAGTTAGGTGGTTTTGGGCCAAATTGGAGGTGTGTTGGGCTGCAACACACACGAGGCCTTTTTGGTCCCTCGGTTAACCGTTGGAGTATCAAACGAAGTCCAAATGATACGAAACTTGACAGGCGGTCTACCGGTAGTAAACCAAGGCCGCTTGGCAAGTCTCGGTCCAATCCGGAAATGTTTAATCCCCACACACGAAGAATGCTAGGAATGGCCACCGGAGGAGAACGAAGCGCCGGAATGCAAAACGGACAACGGGGAAAATGCTCGAATGCATGAGACGAACACGTATGCAAATGCAATGCACATGATGACATGATATGAGATGAAAGACAACGACAACAACACACGGAGACAAAGATCCGAACCCGAGGAAATAAATTAACTTAACGTCGGAAATGGCAAGAGTTGGAGTACAAATTGGGAAAGTTACATCCGGGGTGTTACACAAACATAGGCTTCCAATATATCGCTCTTTACGTCTCGACCGTTTCAAGACTCCTCTTCATGTCCGTGACCAAATCCGGGACTCCGAACTACCTTCGGTACATCAAAACACATAAACTCATAATACCGATCGTCACTGAACGTTAAGCGTGCGGACCCTACGGGTTCGAGAACTATGTAAACATGACAGAGACACGTCTCCGGTCAATAACCAATAGCGGAACCTAGATGTTCATATTGGCTCCTTCATATTCTACGAAGATCTTTATCGGTCAAACCGCATAACAACATACGTTGTTCCCTTTGTCATCGGTATGTTACTTGCCTCATCATACCTAGTTTAATCTCGTTACTGGCAAGTCTCTTTACTCGTTCCATAATGCATCATCCCACAACTAACTCATTAGTCACATTTCTTGCAAGGCTCATAGTGATGTACATTACTGAGAGGGCCCAAAGATACCTCTCCGATAGACGGAGTGACAAATCCTAATCTTGATCTATGCCAACTCAACAAACACCATCGGAGACACCTGTAGAGCATCTTTATAATCACCCAGTTATGTTGTGACGTTTGATAGCATACTAGGGGCACTCTGTTTGTCTATGTATTCACACATGTACTAAGTTTCTGGTTAATACAATTCTAGCATGAATGATAAACATTTATCATGCTATAAGGAAATATAAATAACTACTTTATTATTGCCTCTATGGCATATTTCCTTCAGTCTCCCACTTGCACTAGAGTCAATAATCTAGTTCACATCATCATGTGATTTAACACCAATAGTTCACATCTTTATGTGATTAGTTCACATCTCCATGTGACTAACACCCAAAGGGTTTACTAGAGTCAATAATCTAGTTCACATCGCTATTTGATTAACACCCAAAGAGTGATCATGTTTTGCTTGTGAGAGAAATTTAGTCAACGGGTCTGCCACATTCAGAGCCGTATGTATTTTGAAAATTTTCTATGTCTACAATGCTTTGCATGGAGCTACTCTAGTTAATTGCTCCCAATTTCAATATGTATCTAGATCGAGACTTAGAGTCATCCAGATCGGCGTCAAAGCTTGCATCAACGTAACTCTTTACGACGAACTCTTTGTCACTTCCATAACTGAAAATCATTTCCTTATTCCACTAAGGATATTTTTGACCGCTGTCCAGTGATCCACTCTTGGGTCACTATTGTACCCTCTTGCCAAAACTTATGGTGAGGTACACAATAGGTCTGGTACACAGCATAACATACTTTGTAGATGAAGGAAATATGCCCTAGAGGCAATAATAAAGTTATTATTTATTTCCTTATAATCATGATAAATGTTTATTATTCATGCTAGAATTGTATTAACCGGAAACATAATACATGTGTGAATAAATAGACAAACAAAGTGTCACTAGTATGCCTCTACTTGACTAGCTCGTTAATCAAAGATGGTTATGTTTCCTAACCATGAACAATGAGTTGTTATTTGATTAACGAGGTCACATCATTAGTTGAATGATCTGATTGACATGACCCATTCCATTAGCTTAGCACCCGATCGTTTAGTATGTTGCTATTGCTTTCTTCATGACTTATACATGTTCCTATAACTATGAGATTTTGCAACTCCCGTTTACGGAGGAACACTTTGGGTACTACCAAACGTCACAACGTAACTGGGTGATTATAAAGGAGTACTACAGGTGTCTCCAATGGTACATGTTGGGTTGGCGTATTTCGAGATTAGGATTTGTCACTCCGATTGTCGGAGAGGTATCTCTGGGCCCTCTCGGTAATGCACATCACATAAGCCTTGCAAGCATTACAACTAATATGGTAGTTGTGAGATGATGTATTACGGAACAAGTAAAGAGACTTGCCGGTAATGAGATTGAACTAGGTATTGGATACCGACGATCGAATCTCGGGCAAGTAACATACCGATGACAAAGGGAACAACGTATGTTGTTATGCGGTCTGACCGATAAAGATCTTCGTAGAATATGTAGGAGCCAATATGGGCATCCAGATCCCGCTATTGGTTATTGACCGGAGACGTGTCTCGGTCATGTCTACATTGTTCTCGAACCGTAGGGTCCGCACGCTTAAACATTACGATGACAGTTATTATGAGTTTATGCATTTTGATGTACCGAAGGTTGTTCGGAGTCCCGGATGTGATCACGGACATGATGAGGAGTCTCGAAATGGTCGAGACATAAAGATTGATATATTGGAAGCCTATGTTTGGACATCGGAAGTGTTCCGGGTGAAATCAGGATTTTACCGGATTACCGGGAGGTTACTGGAACCCCCCGGGAATCATATGGGCCTTAGTGGGCCTTAGTGGAAAGGTTAAAGGGCTGCCCATAAGGGCTGCGCGCTTCCCCCCTCCCCTAGTCCTATTAGGACTAGGAGAGGTGGCCGGCCACCCCTCTCCCTCTTTCCCCCTTGGGAATCCTAGTTGGAATAGGATTGGGGGGGAGTCCTACTCCCGGTAGGAGTAGGACTCCTCCTGCGCCTCCATAGGGCTGGCCACACCCCTCCCCCTTGGCTCCTTTATATACGGAGGCAAGGGGCACCTCTAGACACACAAGTTGATCATTGAGATCGTTCCTTAGCCGTGTGTGGTGCCCCCTGCCACCATATTCCACCTCGATCATATCGTTGTAGTGCTTAGGCGAAGCCCTGCGTCGGTAGAACATCAAGATCGTCACCACGCCGTCGTGCTGACGGAACTCTTCCCTGACGCTTTGCTGGATCGGAGCCCGGGGATCGTCATCGAGCTGTACGTGTGCTAAGAACTCGGAGGTGCCGGAGTAACGGTGCTTGGATCGGTCGGATCGGGAAGAAGACGTACGACTACTTCCTCTATGTTGAGTCAACGCTTCCGTTGCGATCTACAAGGGTATGTAGATCAGACTCTCCCCCTCGTTGCTATGCATCACCATGATCTTGCGTGTGCGTAGGAAAATTTTGAAATTACTACGTTCCCCAACAGTGGTATCAGAGCCTAGGTTTTATGGTTTGATGTTATTTGCACGAGTAGAACACAAGTGAGTTGTGGACGATACAAGTCATACTGCCTACCAGCATGTCATACTTTGGTTCGGCGGTATTGCTGGACGAGACGACCCGGACCAACCTTACGCGTACGCTTACGCGAGACCGGTTCCCTCGACGTGCTTTGCACATAGATGGCTTGCGGGCGACTGTCTCTCCAACTTTAGTTGAACCAAGTGTGGCTACGCCCGTCCTTGCGAAGGTTAAACGGAGTCTATTTGACAAACTATCGTTGTGGTTTTGATGCGTAGGTGAGATTGGTTCTTGCTTAAAGCCCGTAGCAGCCACGTAAAACTTGCAACAACAAAGTAGAGGACGTCTAACTTGTTTTTGCAGGGCATGTTGTGATGTGATATGGTCAAGGCATGATGCTAAATTTTATTGTATGAGATGATCATGTTTTGTAACCGAGTTATCGGCAACTGCAGGGAGCCATATGGTTGTCGCTTTATTGTATGCAATGCAATCGCGATGTAATGCTTTACTTTATCACTAAACGGTAGCGATAGTCGTGGAAGCATAAGATTGGCGAGACGACAACGATGCTACGATGGAGATCAAGGTGTCGCGCCGGTGATGATGGTGATCATGACGGTGCTTCGGAGATGGAGATCACAAGCACAAGATGATGATGGCCATATCATATCAACTTATATTGATTGCATGTGATGTTTATCTTTTATGCATCTTATCTTGCTTTGATTGACGGTAGCATTATAAGATGATCTCTCACTAAATTATCAAGAAGTGTTCTCCCTGAGTATGCACCGCTGCGAAAGTTCTTCGTGCTGAGACACCACGTGATGATCGGGTGTGATAGGCTCTACGTTCAAATACAACGGGTGCAAAACAGTTGCACACGCGGAATACTCAGGTTATACTTGAAGAGCCAAGCATATACAGATATGGCCTCGGAACACGGAGACCGAAAGGTCGAGCGTGAATCATATAGTAGATATGATCAACATAATGATGTTCACCGATGAAACTACTCCATCTCACGTGATGATCGGACATGGTTTAGTTGATTTGGATCACGTGATCACTTAGAGGATTAGAGGGATGTCTATCTAAGTGGGAGTTCTTAAGTAATATGATTAAATTGAACTTAAATTTATCATGAACTTAGTACCTGATAGTATCTTGCTTGTTTATGTTGATTGTAGATAGATGGCTCGTGTTGTTGTTCCGTTGAATTTTAATGCGTTCCTTGAGAAAGCAAAGTTGAAAGATGATGGTAGCAATTACACGGACTGGGTCCGTAACTTGAGGATTATCCTCATTGCTGCACAGAAGAATTACGTCCTGGAAGCACCGCTGGGTGCCAGGCCTGCTGCTGGAGCAACACCAGATGTTATGAACGTCTGGTAGAGCAAAGCTGATGACTACTCGATAGTTCAGTGTGCCATGCTTTACGGCTTAGAATCGGGACTTCAACGACGTTTTGAACGTCATGGAGCATATGAGATGTTTCAGGAGTTGAAGTTAATATTTCAAGCAAATGCCCGGACTGAGAGATATGAAGTCTCCAATAAGTTCTATAGCTGCAAGATGGAAGAGAACAGTTCTGTTAGTGAGCATATACTCAAAATGTCTGGGTATAATAATCACTTGATTCAATTGGGAGTTAATCTTCCAGATGATTGCGTCATTGACAGAATTCTCCAATCACTGCCACCAAGCTACAAGAGCTTCATGATGAACTATAATATGCAAGGGATGAACAAGACTATTCCCGAGCTCTTCGCAATGCTGAAAGCTGCGGAGGTAGAAATCAAAAAGGAGCATCAAGTGTTGATGGTTAACAAAACCACTAGTTTCAAGAAAAAGGGCAAAGGGAAGAAGAAGGGGAACTTCAAGAAGAACGGCAAGCAAGTTGCTGCTCAAGAGAAGAAACCCAAGTCTGGACCTAAGCCTGAAACTGAGTGCTTCTACTGCAAGCAGACTGGTCACTGGAAGCGGAACTGCCCAAAGTATTTGGCGGATGAGAAGGATGGCAAGGTGAACAAAGGTATATATGATATACATGTTATTGATGTGTACCTTACTAATGCTCGCAGTAGCACCTGGGTATTTGATACTGATTCTGTTGCTAATATTTGCAACTCAAAACAGGGGCTACGGATTAAGCGAAGATTGGCTAAGGACGAGGTGACGATGCGCGTGGGAAACGGTTCCAAAGTCGATGTGATCGCGGTCGGCACGCTACCTCTACATCTACCTTCGGGGATTAGTATTAGACCTAAATAAATGTTATTTGGTGCCAGCGTTAAGCATGAACATTATATCTGGATCTTATTTGATGCGAGACGGTTATTCATTTAAATCAGAGAATAATGGTTGTTCTATTTATATAAGTAATATCTTTTATGGTCACGCACCCTTGAAGAGTGGTCTATTTTTGATGAATCTCGATAGTAGTGATACACATATTCATAATGTTGAAGCCAAAAGATGCAGAGTTGATAATGATGGTGCAACTTATTTGTGGCACTGCCGCTTAGGTCATATCGGTGTAAAGCGCATGAAGAAACTCCATACTGATGGACTTTTGGAACCACTTGATTATGAATCGCTTGGTACTTGCGAACCGTGCCTCATGGGCAAGATGACTAAAACACCGTTCTCCGGTACTATGGAGAGAGCAACAGATTTGTTAGAAATCATACATACAGATGTATGTGGTCCAATGAATATTGAGGCTTGTGGCGGATATCGTTATTTTCTCACCTTCACAGATGATTTAAGCAGATATGGTTATATCTACTTAATGAAACATAAGTCTGAAACATTTGAAAAGTTCAAAGAATTTCAGAGTGAAGTGGAAAATCATCGTAACAAGAAAATAAAGTTTCTACGATCTGATCGTGGAGGAGAATATTTGAGTTACGAATTTGGTGTACATTTGAAAAATTGTGGAATAGTTTCGCAACTCACGCCACCCGGAACACCATAGCGTAATGGTGTGTCCGAACGTCGTAATCATACTTTACTAGATATGGTGCGATCTATGATGTCTCTTACTGATTTACCGCTATCATTTTGGGGATACGCTCTAGAGACGGCCGCATTCACGTTAAACAGGGCACCATGAAAATCCGTTGAGACGACGCCTTATGAACTATGGTTTGGCAAGAAACCAAAGTTGTCATTTCTGAAAGTTTGGGGCTGCGATGCTTATGTGAAAAAGCTTCAACCTGATAAGCTCGAACTCAAATCGGAGAAATGTGTCTTCATAGGATATCCAAAGGAAACTATTGGATACACCTTCTATCACAGATCCGAAGGCAAGACTTTTGTTGCTAAATTCGGAAACTTTCTTGAGAAGGAGTTTCTCTCGAAAGAAGTGAGTGGGAGGAAAGTAGAACTTGACGAGGTAAGTGTACCTGCTCCCTTGTTGGAAAGTAGTACATCACAGAAAACTGTTTCTGCGACACCTACACCAATAAGTGAGGAAGTTAATGATAATGATCATGAAACTTCAGAACAAGATACTACTGAACCTCGTAGATCAACCAGAGTAAGATCCACACCAGAGTGCTACGGTAATCCAGTTCTGGAAGTCATGCTACTAGATCATGATGAACCTACGAACTATGAAGAAGCGATGGTGAGCCCAGATTCCGCAAAGTGGCTTGAAGCCATGAAATCTGAGATGGGATCCATGTATGAGAACAAAGTATGGACTTTGGTTGACTTTCCCGATGATCAGCAAGCAATTGAGAATAAATGGATCTTCAAGAAAAAGACTGACGCTGACGGTAATGTTACTGTCTATAAAGCTTGACTTGTCGCAAAAGGTTTTCGACAAGTTCAAGGGGTTGACTACGATGAGACCTTCTCACCCGTAGCGATGCTTAAGTCTGTCCGAATCATGTTAGCAATTGCCGCATTTTATAATTATGAAATTTGGCAGATGGATGTCAAAACTGCATTCCTGAATGGATTTCTGGAAGAAGAGTTGTATATGATGCAACCAGAAGGTTTTGTTGATCCAAAGGGAGCTAACAAAGTGTGCAAGCTCCAGAGATCCATTTATGGACTGGTGCAAGCCTCTCAGAGTTGGAATAAACGCTTTGATAGTGTGATCAAAGCATTTGGGTTTATACAGACTTTCGGAGAAGCCTGTATTTACAAGAAAGTGAGTGGGAGCTCTGTAGCATTTCTGATATTATATGTGGATGACATATTATTGATTGGAAATGATATAGAATTTCTGGATAGCATAAAGGGATACTTGAATAAGAGTTTTTCAATGAAAGACCTCGGTGAAGCTGCTTACATATTAGGCATAAAGATCTATAGAGATAGATCAAGACGCTTAATTGGACTTTCACAAAGCACATACCTTGATAAGATTTTGAAGAAGTTCAAAATGGATCAAGCAAAGAAAGGGTTCTTGCTTGTGTTACAAGGTGTGAAGTTGAGTCAGACTCAATGCCCGACCCCTGCAGAAGATAGAGAGAAAATGAAAGATGTTCCCTATGCTTCAGCCATAGGCTCTATCATGTATGCAATGCTGTGTACCAGACCTGATGTGTGCCTTGCTATAAGTTTAGCAGGGAGGTACCAAAGTAATCCAGGAGTGGATCACTGGACAGCGGTCAAGAACATCCTGAAATACCTGAAAAGGACTAAGGATATGTTTCTCGTATATGGAGGTGACAAAGAGCTCACCGTAAAAGGTTACGTTGATGCAAGCTTTGACACTGATCCGGACGATTCTAAATCGCAAATCGGATACGTGTTTACATTGAACGGTGGAGCTGTTAGTTGGTGCAGTTCTAAACAAAGCGTCGTAGCGGGATCTACATGTGAAGCGGAGTACATAGCTGCTTCGGAAGCAGCAAACGAAGGAGTCTGGATGAAGGAGTTCATATCCGATCTAGGTGTCATACCTAGTGCATCGGGTCCAATGAAAATCTTTTGTGACAATACTGGTGCAATTGCCTTGGCAAAGGAATCCAGATTTCACAAAAGGACTAAGCACATCAAGAGACGCTTCAACTCCATCCGGGATCTAGTCCAGGTGGGAGACATAGAGATTTGCAAGATACATACGGATCTGAATGTTGCAGACCCGTTGACTAAGCCTCTTCCACGAGCAAAACATGATCAGCACCAAGGCTCCATGGGTGTTAGAATCATTACAGTGTAATCTAGATTATTGACTCAAGTGCAAGTGGGAGACTGAAGGAAATATGCCCTAGAGGCAATAATAAAGTTATTATTTATTTCCTTATAATCATGATAAATGTTTGTTATTCATGCTAGAATTGTATTAACCGGAAACATAATACATGTGTGAATAAATAGACAAACAAAGTGTCACTAGTATGCCTCTACTTGACTAGCTCGTTAATCAAAGATGGTTATGTTTCCTAACCATGAACAATGAGTTGTTATTTGATTAACGAGGTCACATCATTAGTTGAATGATCTGATTGACATGACCCATTACATTAGCTTAGCACCCGATCGTTTAGTATGTTGCTATTGCTTTCTTCATGACTTATACATGTTCCTATAACTATGAGATTATGCAACTCCCGTTTACCGGAGGAACACTTTGGGTACTACCAAACGTCACAACGTAACTGGGTGATTATAAAGGAGTACTACAGGTGTCTCCAATGGTACATGTTGGGTTGGCGTATTTCAAGATTAGGTTTTGTCACTCCGATTGTCGGAGAGGTATCTCTGGGCCCTCTCGGTAATGCACATCACATAAGCCTTGCAAGCATTACAACTAATATGGTAGTTGTGAGATGATGTATTACGGAACAAGTAAAGAGACTTGCCGGTAATGAGATTGAACTAGGTATTGGATACCGACGATCGAATCTCGGGCAAGTAACATACCGATGACAAAGGGAACAACGTATGTTGTTATGCGGTCTGACCGATAAAGATCTTCGTAGAATATGTAGGAGCCAATATGGGCATCCAGATCCCGCTATTGGTTATTGACCGGAGACGTGTCTCGGTCATGTCTACATTGTTCTCGAACCGTAGGGTCCGCACGCTTAAACATTACGATGACAGTTATTATGAGTTTATGCATTTTGATGTACCGAAGGTTGTTCGGAGTCCCGGATGTGATCACGGACATGACGAGGAGTCTCGAAATGGTCGAGACATAAAGATTGATATATTGGAAGCCTATGTTTGGACATCGGAAGTGTTCCGGGTGAAATCAGGATTTTACCGGATTACCGGGAGGTTACCGGAACCCCCCGGGAATCATATGGGCCTTAGTGGGCCTTAGTGGAAAGGTGAAAGGGCTGCCCATAAGGGCTGCGCGCCTCCCCCCTCCCCTAGTCCTATTAGGACTAGGAGAGGTGGCCGGCCACCCCTCTCCCTCTTTCCCCCTTGGGAATCCTAGTTGGAATAGGATTGGGGGGGAGTCCTACTCCCGGTAGGAGTAGGACTCCTCCTGCGCCTCCATAGGGCTGGCCGCACCCCTCCCCCTTGGCTCCTTTATATACGGAGGCAAGGGGCACCTCTAGACACACAAGTTGATCATTGAGATCGTTCCTTAGCCGTGTGCGGTGCCCCCTGCCACCATATTCCACCTCGATCATATCGTTGTAGTGCTTAGGCGAAGCCCTGCGTCGGTAGAACATCAAGATCGTCACCACGCCGTCGTGCTGACGGAACTCTTCCCTGGCTTTGCTGGATCGGAGCCCGGGGATCGTCATCGAGTTGTACGTGTGCTAAGAACTCGGAGGTGCCGGAGTAACGGTGCTTGGATCGGTCAGATCGGGAAGAAGACGTACGACTACTTCCTCTACGTTGTGTCAACGCTTCCGTTGCGATCTACAAGGGTATGTAGATCAGACTCTCCCCCTCGTTGCTATGCATCACCATGATCTTGTGCGTGTGCGTAGGAAAATTTTGAAAACTACGTTCCCCAATAGTAGAACCTATGACTGAGGCATAGGGAATGACTTTTCATTCTCTTTCTACTTTCTACCGTGGTTGGGTTTTGAGTCTTTACTCAACTTCACACCTTGCAACACAGGCAAGAACTCCTTCTTTGACTGTTCCATTTTGAACTACTTCAAAATCTTGTCAAGGTATGTACTCATTGAAAATATATCAAGCGTCTTGATCTATCTCTATAGATCTTGATGCTTAATATGTAAGTAGCTTCACCGAGGTCTTTCTTTAAAAAACTCCTTTCAAACATTCCTTTATGCTTTCCAAAAAATTCTACATTATTTCCGATCAACAATATGTCATTCACATGTACTTATCAGAAATGATGTAGTGCTCCCACTCACTTTCTTGTAAATACAAGCTTCACTGCAAGTCTGTATAAAACCATATGCTTTGATCACTTTATCAAAGCATATATTCCAACTCCGAGATGCTTGCACCAGTCCATAGATGGATCGCCGGAGCTTGCTCACTTTGTTAGCACCTTTAGGATCGACAAAACCTTCTGGTTGCATCATATACAACTCTTCTTTAAGACATCCATTTGCCAGATTTCATAAAATGCGGCAACTGCTAACATGATTCAGACATACTTTTAAGCATCGACATGAGTGAGAAAATCTCATTGTAGTCAACACCTTGAACTTGTCGAAAACATTTTTGCGACAATTCGAGCTCTGTAGATAGTAACACTACTATCAGCATCCGTCTTCCTCTTGAAGATCCAATTATTCTCAATGACTCACCGATCATCGGGCAAGTCAATCAAAGTCCATACTTTGTTCTCATACATGGATCCCATCTCAGATTTCATGGCCTCAAGCCATTTTGCGGAATCTGGGCTCATCATCGCTTTCTCATAGTTCATAGGTTCGTCATGGTCTAGTAACATGACTTCCAGAACAGGATTACCATACCACTCTGGTGCAGACCGTACTCTGGTTGACCTACGAGGTTCGGTAGTAACTTGATCTGAAGTTTCATGATCATCATCATTAGCTTCCTCACTAATTGGTGTAGGAATCACTGGGACTGATTTATGTGATGAAATACTTTCCAATTCGGGAGAAGGTACAATTACCTCATCAAGTTCTACTTTCCTCCCACTCACTTCTTTCGAGAGAAACTCCTCTAGAAAGGATCCATTCTTAGCAACAAAGATCTTGCCTTCGGATCTGTGATAGAAGGTGTACCCAACAGTTTCTTTTGGGTATCCTATGAACACGCACTTCTCCGATTTGGGTTTGAGCTTATCAGGTTGAAACTTTTTCACATAAGCATCGCAACCCCAAACTTTAAGAAGCGACAACTTAGGTTTCTTGCTAAACCATAGTTCATACGGTGTCGTCTCAACGGATTTTTAGACGGTGCCCTATTTAACGTGAATGCAACTGTCTCTAATGCATAATCCCAAAACCATAGTGGTAATTCGGTAAGAGACATCATAGATTGCACCATATCTAAATAAAGTACGGTTATGACGTTCGGACACACCATTACATTGTGGTGTTCCAGGTGGCGTGAGTTGTGAAACTATTCCACATTGTGTCAAATGAAGACCAAACTCGTAACTCAAATATTTGTTTCCGCGATCAGATCATAGAAACTTTTTTTCTTGTTACGATGATTTTCCACTTCACTCTGAAATTCTTTGAACTTTTCAAATGTTTCATACTTATATTTTATCAAGTAGATATACCCATATCTACTCAAATCATGTGTGAAGGTCAGAAAATAACAATAACCGCCGCGAGCCTCAACACTCATTGTACCGCACACATCAGTATGTATTATTTCTAATAAGTCCGTTGCTCGCTCCATTGTTCCGAAGAACGGAGTCTTAGTCATCTTGCCCATGAGGCATGGTTCGCAAGCATCAAGTGATTCATAATCAAGTGATTCCAAAAGTCCATCAGCATGGAGTTTCTTCATGCGCTTTACACCAATATGACCTAAACGGCAGTGCCACATATAAGTTGCACTATCATTATTAACTAGTCTCTGTTTATTTTGCAACTCCCGATTTGAGTTACTACTCTTAGCAACTGAACCAGTATTAAATATCGAGGGGTTGCTATAAACACTAGTAAAGTACACATTTATAATATGTATATCAAATATACCTTTGTTCACTTTGCCATCCTTCTTATCCGCCAAGTATCTAGGGCAGTTCCACTTGTAGTGACCATTTTCTTTGTAGTAGAAGCACTCAATTTCATGCTTGGGTCTAGCTTTGGGCTTCTTCATGGGAGTGGCAACTTGCTTGCCATTCTTCTTGAAATTCCCTTTCTTTCCCTTGCCCTTTTACTTGAAACTAGTGGTCTTGTCAACCATCAACACTGGATGCTTTTCTTGATTTCTACCTTCGCCGATTTCGGCATCGCGAAGAGCTCGGGGAATCGTTTTCATCATCCCTTGCATATTATAGTTCATCACGAAGTTCCAGTAACTTGGTGACAGTAACTAGAGAACTCTGTCAATCACTATCTTATCTGGAAGATTAACTCCCACTTGATTCAAGCGATTGTAGTACTCAGACATTCTGAGCACATGCTCACTGGTTGAGCTATTCTCCTCCATCTTGTAAGCAAAATACTTGTCAGAGGTCTCATACCTCTCAACTCGAGCATGAGTCTGAAATACAAATTTAAGCTCTTGGAACATCTTATATGCTTCATGGTGTTTCAAAATGTTTTTGAAGTCCCGGTTCTAAGCCGTAAAGCATGGTGCACTAAACTATCAAGTAGTCATCATACCGAGCTTTGCCAAACATTCATAACGTCTGCATCTGCTCCTGCAATAGGTCCGTCACCTAGCGGTGCATCAAGGACATAATTCTTCTTTGCAAAAATAAGGATAATCCTCAGATCACGGAGCTAGTCCGCATCATTGCTACTAACATCTTTCAACATAGTTTTCTCTAGGAACATATCATAAATAAAACAGGGAAGCTATACGCGAGCAATTGATCTACTACATAGATATGCAAATACTATCAGGACTAAGTTCATGATAAATTTAAGTTTAATTAATCATATTACTAAAGAGCTTCCACTCAGATAGACATCCCTCTAATCATCTAAGTGATCACGTGATCCATATCAACTAAACCATGTCCGATCATCACATGAGATGGAGTAGTTTTCAATGGTGAACATCACTATGTTGATCATATCTACTATATGATTCACGCTCGACCTTTCGGTCTCAGTGTTCCGAGGCCATATTTGTATATGCTAGGCTCGTCAAGTTTAACCTGAGTATTCTGCATGTGCAAAACTGGCTTGCGCCCGTTGTACGTGAACGTAGAGCTTAGCACACCCGATCATCACGTGGTGTCTCAGCACGAAGAACTGTCGCAACGGTGCATACTCAGGGAGAACACTTGTACCTTGAAATTTAGTGAAAGGTCATCTTATAATGCTACCGCCGAACTAAGCAAAATAAGATGCATGAAGGAAAACATCACATGCAATCAATATAAGTGATATGATATGGCCATCATCATCTTGTGCCTTTGATCTCCATCTCCAAAGCACCGTCATGATCACCATCGTCACCGGCTTGACACCTTGATCTCCATCGAAGCATCATTGTCGTCTTTCCAACTATTGCTTCTACGACTATCACTACCGCTTAGTGATAAATTAAAGCAATGTAACACCCCGGATGTGATTTACCCAATATGTACTCCAACTCTTGCTGTTTCCGGCGTTAAGTTATTTTATTTTCTCGGGTTCGGGTTTTTGTCTCCGTGTGTGTTATCGTTGTCATGCATCTCATATCATGTCATCATGTGCATTGCATTTGCATACGTGTTCATCTCATGCATTCGAGCATTTTCCCCGTTGTCCGTTTTGCATTCCGGCGCTTCGTTCTCCTCCGGTGGTCATTTCTTCCTTTCTTTCATGTCTGGGGATTAAACATTTCCGGATTGGACCGAGACTTGCCAAGCGGCCTTGGTTTACTACCGGTAGACCGCCTGTCAAGTTTCGTATCATTTGGACTTCGTTTGATACTCCAACGGTTAACCGAGGGACCGAAAAGGCCTCCTGTGTGTTGCAGCCCAACACCCCTCCAAGTTGGCCCAAAACCCACCAAAACCCTCTCCATCATCTAGAGCGTTCGATCACGATCGCGTGGCCGAAAACCGCACCTCATTTGGACTCTCCTAGCTCCCTCTATGCCTATATATATCTTCCCCATTCGAAATCTCGGGGGAAACCCTAACCCTCCTCCTCCTCCAGCCGCCGGACAAAATCCGGACGGCCGGACATTGTCCGCCCACCGCCGCCGACCTACCAGATCTTGCCACGTGTCCTGACCGGTCCCCACTTCGCCGCCTCCTCCGCCGGCCCGTCGCGGCCCGTCACGGGCCCCCGCGCCCAGTCGCGCGCCCCGCCGCCCGGATCCACCGTGCCGCTTCCTTCCCGACTCCGGCCACCGTGCCGCCGCGCCGGCAGCCGCCACCTCGCCGCTCCACCGTGCGCCCGACCGCCGCCGACCCCACCGAACCTCGCCGCCGTCTCCACTCCTCGTCGCTGTCGCCTCCCGCGGCCCAAGGCCGAATCCGGCACCCCGTCCACCGTTCCCCGATGATCTCCGGCGAACTCCAAGATTTCCAGCGAACCTCGGGAAGCGTGCAGATCTGAGATCCGAAATCTTGGTTGACTTTCTCCCGAAACCCTAGTTCATATTGCCATGTTCATCGTGTCGTAACATTGCATCCGTAGCTCCGTTTTGGGAATTTAGCATATCAAAATGTTCATCTCAGAGAGTACATCATTTCATCTCATTGCATCATTTTCATTTGAGTTCATCTTGATGCCCGAAATGCTGTTAGAAGAATGCTATTTGAGATTATTGTCAGATCTACTGCTGCATTTAGATATTTGGCATTTTTGCCATGATTATTGTGTGCATGATATGCCCCTGAGCTCTTCATGAGTTTTGTTATATGTTTTTCCATCTATCCATAGGTGCAATCCATGTATTTTTTTGATGTGTGTGGTGACTAGCACAAGCTTGCAAAGTGGTGCATTTGTTAATGCTGATTTCAGGGACTTAGCATTTCCACTAAGTCCTTGGACTGTTTATCTCATATGGCCATATGTTCATGTTGTTTCCTAGTGATCCGTGCCTCTTTTGAGGATGATCAGTAAGGATGTTTTGTTAACCTTGTAGTGCTCTATCCATCCATGTCTTTGTTTGAAATTATGGAGCAACCTAGCTTGAGTCAATCGAGCTCTACTTTTGTCATTTCGTGAATCTGGGCAGATTGTCTACTTGTTAGCAATTTTGCCGAGGATGTTGTAGTTGATCCGTGCATGCTATGTTATTGTTCTTGCCATGTCTAGCTTGTATTTTGTGTATTCTTGATGGGTGTATGCTTAGATTGTCATGACTTGCTCTGTAGTGAGTGCATCGAGCTCGTAAACATGCCTACTTGATATCTGTTTTCAGCATGTTCCAGTTTTCACTAAGTCTGAGAACTGGTTATGTTTTTGCCATGTTCACATGCTTGCAATTGTATTTTCTGATCCCTTTTGGCTCAAGGTCACTAAGGGACTTATGTTAAGCTCTTTGAGTAGCTCCATGCCGTGTTTTACTTTGCCATGTTCAGTTCCTGTAGCATATAGTTTTCATGCTCCGAAGAGTGCTATCTGATCTGAAATTCCACACAAGTGTTAATTTCACTAAATCTGAAATCTGTTTGTCAAATGCATTTTTTCCATGCTTGCTTGAACATGTTAATGGATGAATTGGTCGTAGCTCAGTGCTAGTATTTTGTTAAGCATCATGAATGGATTCCTGCCATGTATTTTGATGCCATGTTTGGGTGCTGTAGCATGTTCATCTTGTTGCATTTAGATGGCTACTTGCTGTAAATCGCAGAACGTGGTCATATTTGAATTGCTTGCCATTTCCAAACCGTAACTCCGTTTCCGGCGTTCTTTATATCGTTTTCAAGCGATTTCATCTTATCTTTCCAGTGGCACACTTGGATTTCCAAGTTGAGGCCAGGTTCATCCATTCCTTGTCAAATCTTGCATATGCATCACATATTGCATCCCGCATAGCATATCATCTTGCATCATATTGTTTGAGCTTTGCACGTGGTTGATTGTGTCCTTGTTGCTTGTTTGTCTTGTTTGGGTAGAGCCGGGAGACGAGTTCGCTAACGAGGAGCCCGTTGAGTTTGCTTTCGAGGATCCAGTCAACTCTGACAACTTTGCAGGCAAGATGATCATACCCTTGAAATCACTACTATCTTTGCTGTGCTAGATGCTCGCTCTTTTGCTATGCCTATGCTACGATGCCTACCACCTGATTTTCATGCCTCCCAAATTGCCATGTCAAACCTCTAACCCACCATGTCCTAGCAAACCGTTGATTGGCTATGTTATCACTTTGCTCAGCCCCTTTTATAGCATTGCTAGTTGCAGGTGAAGATTGGAGACCGTTCCTTGTTGGAACATTATTTACTTGTTGGGATATCATTATATTGCCTTGTTATCTTAATGCATCTATATACTTGGTAAAGGGTGGAAGGCTCGGCCTCTCGCCTAGTGTTTCGTTCCACTCTTGCCTCCCTAGTTTCCGTCATATCGGTGTTATGTTCCCGGATTTTTGCGTTCCTTACGTAGTTGGGTTATAATGGGAATCCCTTGATAGTTCGCCTTGATTAAAGATTTTCCAGCAATGCCCAACCTTGGTTTTACCATTTGCCACCTAGCCTCTTTTTCCCCTGGGTTTCCGGAGCCCGAGGGTCATCTTATTTTAACCCCCCCCCCCCCGGGCCAGTGCTCCTCTGAGTGTTGGTCCACCTATCAGCTGCCGGTGGCCACCAGGGGCAACTCTGGGCTGGCCTACCCGTACCTAGGACAATCTGAGTGTGCCCTGAGAAAGAGATATGTGCAGCTCCTATCGGGATTTGTCGGCACATTCGGGAGGTGTTGCTGGATTTGTTTTAACCTGTCGAAGTGTCTTGAAGAACCGAGATACCGAGTCTGATCGGAACATCTCGAGAGGAGGTCTATTCCTTCATTGACCGTGAGAGCTTGTCATGGGCTAAGTTGGGACTCCCCTGCAGGGATTTGAACTTTCGAAAGCCGTGCCCGCGGTTATGGGCAGATGGGAATTTGTTAATGTCCGGTTGTAGATAACTTGAACCTTAACTTAATTAAAATGAATCAACAGTGTGAGTTACCATGATGGTCTCTTCTCGGCGGAGTCCGGGAAGTGAACACGGTGTTGGAGTAATGCTTGCGCAGGTAGTTCTCTAGTTTCTCGTTCGTGCTTTGCCTCCTCTTCTCGCTCTCTTTTGCGAACAGGATAGCCACCATATATGCTAGTCGCTTGCTGCAGCCCCACATATTTTCCTTGCCTTACCTATTAAGCTTAAATAGTCTTGATCGTGAGGGTGCGAGATTGCTGAGTCCCTGTGGCTCACAGATTACTTCCAAACCAGATGCATGGCCTGATGATTCCGCTCTAGGTGAAGCGCTTGAGCTCAAGTGGGAGTTCGACGAGGATTCTCAACGTTACTACGTGTCTTTCCCTGATGATCAGTAGTGGTGCCCAGTTGGGGGTGATCGGGACCGTGTCGCATGTTGGGTTTATATTTCATTTTGGTGCCGTAGTCGGGCCATGAGTGTTTGGATGTTGTAATGCTATTTATGTACTTTGATTGACGTGGCGAGTGTAAGCCAACTATGTATCTCCCCTTTTATTATCTATATTACATGGGATGTTGTGAAGATTGCCTAACTTGCGACATTGCTTTCAATGCGGTTATGCCTCTAAGTCGTGCCTCGACACGTGGGAGATATAACCGCATCGAGGGCGTTACAAGCAATTACATGGCGATTGCATTTCATACAATAAAGCGACAACCATATGGCTCCTGCCAGTTGCCGATAACTGTGTTACAAAACATGATCATCTCATACAATAAAATTTAGCATCATGTCGTGACCATGTCACATCACAACATGCCCTGCAAAAACAAGTTAGACGTCCTCTACTTTGTTGTTGCAAGTTTTAGGTGGTTGCTATGGGCTGAGCAAGAACCATTCTTACCTACGCATCAAAAACCACAACGCGGTATAGTGATTGCTTTTTGATCTCCAGAAAGAACCCCGTTCATTGAATCTGATTCAACTAAAGTTGGAGAAACTGACACCCACCAGCCACCTGAAAATCCTACGCACATGCAAGATCATGGTGATGCATAGCAATGAGAGGGGAGAGTATTGTCTACGTACCCTCGTAGACCGTAAGAGGAAGCATTATGACAACGCGGTTGATTTAGTCGTACGTCTTCACGATCGACCGATCTAGCACCGAAGGTACGGCACCTCCGCGATATGCACACGTTTGGCTCGGTGACGTCCAGCGAACTCACGATCCAGTAGAGCTTCGAGGGGGAGCTTCGTTGGCACGACGGCGTGATGCCGGTGATGATGATGCTACCGGAACAGGGCTTCGCCTAAGCACTGCTATGATATTACCGAGGTGGATTATCACTACTAGGAAAATGCTTATAGATAGAAGTTTACCAGTAGCGCCTGTTTATGACCCCATGCTACTAGTATTTAGCAGTAGCGCTGGGCAGAAAACACTCTACTACTAATATATAACAGCAGCGTTTGTTTGCTTGGGCCGCGCTACTGTTACATGGGCCGCAGGGCAAAAGCAGTAGCCCACTTAGCTGTAGCGTTTGTTTTGAACGGGCGCTACAGCTGGTGGGCTTAGCAGTAGCGCCGGCCTCTAAACAGCGCTACTACTAGAGCAAAAGAAAACCGGCCCGAGCGCCCCCGCACCCCCTCACACTCTCACAATCGATCCCCTCCGCCCGACGACGCCGCGCGGTTAGGGTTCGTCCCCGGCCGCCTCACCCCCGTCGACGGTGCCGTGCGCCGCCACCACACGCGGTCGCCTCTCGCCTACTCCGACGCTCCAGCCCCGTAAGTCCCCCTCGATCTCCTCCTCCCTGCGCGCGCCACACTAGCTAGGCTCCAATCGATTTGCCGCGGCGGCTCGCCATGTTTTGGGATTTAGGGATTGCACGGTGGCTCCGCGCTTCGATGCGACATGCTCCTCGCGTGATTGGGGAGAGAGTAGAGAGAGGGGTTAGGTGAGAGAAGTAGAGGCTTTTTGTTGCTCACCGAAACTTAGGAGAGAGTAGAGAGAAGTAGCTAGAGAAGTAGAGGCTTTTAGCACATATAATTGAAACTTGGGTTTCAATTCTTGGCTGCTGCCCCTGGAGGAGTGGTGGCGGCGGCGGTGCCTAGTGTTCTAGGGTTTAGAGAGGGGGCGTCCATGTCGTGACTATTGTTTCCGACATTTAGGATCATTGATGTAGTACTTGTAACTACTTGTCATTCCTTCGCTGGAACAACCATAGTGCTCGACCGTAGAATCGTGAGCATTTTTTTAGCTCTGATATGACACAACGGTTGAGGGTTTCAATTCTTGGCTACTGCCACTAGCTTCTTTGTTGATGCACATAAAGATATGACCAAGAAGCCCTCACTGTTGTTATGTGGTTTCATGGAAAAATCAATGCTTGATTCGATACTCTCTTTCAGGTTGAAGAGAGTATCTGTATGTGGTGATGTTCAAATTGCTATGTTCTTATGATGCTGTTAGTGAGCCCATTTTTGGTTTTAGAAAAAGAAAACACGGATAGACAGAGAGTTGTATCTGATCGAAAAGGGGGGTGTTTGTCTTTTATAGTTTTAATTATTGTGCATCTGATGCCAAAGGTGGAATGGATGTTTACTTATTGTGTTCTGGAAGATTCTAAGCTGGTTCAACTTTTGGATGTGGGAATAGATAAAGTGTTCCCCTGGACTGAACTTTATGTTTACTTTTTAGTTGTTATTTTTCTTGCCATGTGAACTCTAGCTATGAAAACTTTATGTTTACTTTTTGGATCGTTAATCCTTTAATCATATTGCTTTAGGGAAATGGCGCCACCACCACCACCATGTCGACGGTGCAAGTCAAGGTGCGCCAGCAGCCTTGCAACTGGCACGTTGTTTGGCATCTACTTCGAGTCTAGTTTTCTTCATGCGGCGGTAATAAATTATATGAAACTAGTAACTACTATTTTGTTTTTAGTGTTATTGGCATTAATGCATCGTGTATATATCATTTTGCTTTTTGTACACAGATCATCCCATGCAATGTGAGGTCAGAATTCAACAATCTGACTGGAGACTCTGTGACCTTTGAGGCTCCTGGGGGCCCCTACACTATGGAGATCGAGAAAGGACGAAAGATGACGCAGGTGGGAGGAGATGGATGGGTCCGTTTCATCGACCACATGCGTATCACCGGTGGTGAGTTGATCAGCTTCTCCTTCAGAGCTGAAAGACCCAAGCTGGTCGTGATTTATGTCAACAAAGCAGAAGATTATGAGGATGATGAGGATGATGACGACCCACTTGGTGATGCCATCGTAGCTCAAAGAATGAAGTTGAGCGAGGAGGAGGTGTGCAACCTATGGGACATCATTCCGCCACGTGCTGACTTCGTCGGGGTGCCATTCGTGACCCGCCTGACAAGTACCATGGTTGATCAGCATATCATGGTATGTTGCATTTACTGTAGTAATTTGTTGATATGCTTTATTGTTATACTTAGTGTAGAGTCCGATGATATATATGCTTAGTGAATCTTATATACTCAGTAAATCCGATGATCTATATGCTTAGTGAATCCGATGATATATATGCTTAGTGAATCTTATATGCTTAGTGAATCCAATGATATATATGCTTTATTGTTATACTTAGTGTTGAGTCCGATGATATATATGCTTAGTGAATCTTATATACTCAGTAAATCCGATGATCTATATGCTTAGTGAATCCGATGATATATATGCTTAGTGAATCTTATATGCTTAGTGAATCCAATGATATATATGCTTTATTGTTATACTTAGTGTTGAGTCCGATGATATATATGCTTAGTGAATCTTATATACTCAGTAAATCCGATGATCTATATGCTTAGTGAATCCGATGATATATATGCTTAGTGAATCTTATATGCTTAGTGAATCCAATGATATATATGCTTTATTGTTATACTTAGTGTTGAGTCCGATGATATATATGCTTAGTGAATCTTATATACTCAGTAAATCCGATGATCTATATGCTTAGTGAATCCGATGATATATATGCTTAGTGAATCTTATATGCTTAGTGAATCCAATGATATATATGCTTTATTGTTATACTTAGTGTTGAGTCCGATGATATATATGCTTAGTGAATCTTATATACTCAGTAAATCCGATGATCTATATGCTTAGTGAATCCGATGATATATATGCTTAGTGAATCTTATATGCTTAGTGAATCCAATGATATATATGCTTTATTGTTATACTTAGTGTTGAGTCCGATGATATATATGCTTAGTGAATCTTATATACTCAGTAAATCCGATGATCTATATGCTTAGTGAATCCGATGATATATATGCTTAGTGAATCTTATATGCTTAGTGAATCCAATGATATATATGCTTTATTGTTATACTTAGTGTTGAGTCCGATGATATATATGCTTAGTGAATCTTATATACTCAGTAAATCCGATGATCTATATGCTTAGTGAATCCGATGATATATATGCTTAGTGAATCTTATATGCTTAGTGAATCCAATGATATATTGCTTTATTGTTATACTTAGTGTAGAGTCCGATGATATATATGCTTAGTGAATCTTATATGCTTAGTGAATCCAATGATATATATGCTTTATTGTTATACTTAGTGTAGAAATGTAGTACTGTCTTTTGATAGTGTAGAATGTGTGAGGCTACTTATTAATTGATATGTTTTTCTTATTCAGAAATTGCCAAAGAGCATATCTGAGAGTTTTAGTATCAAGCCTGATGAAGAAGGCTCTATTGGAATACGCCTTACCGCGAGGGGCTCCATCACCACTTATGCGTACGGCATGGACACGGACGGTCGCACACACTTCAGCTCGGTTGGGTGGAAGAGCTTCCTCGTCGGCAAGAATCTTCATGTTGGACAGGCAATCCTAATTACTATCAGGAACACCCACCGCCCAGGCTTGAGGATGATGGTCGTCATCGATATCATCTAGAACTACATATGCTTGTGAGATCTATCCATGCATGTGTGTGGATGCTGAACCATATATATGCTAGCATGACTACCTAGTAGACTTATCAACTATGATCTATCCATGCATTGTTGACTACTATATATGAGTTTGTGAGATTGTGTGATTATATTAAATGTGGTATTTGTCGTTAATGCTTGTGAGATGGTTCTGTGAACTTAGTTTATCTGCACTGGACTTGTCTTGATTTAAATGAATATTGCCTCTGACTCTTTTTTATTTTTTATTTCTATTTACCTAGTTGTAGCGCCGGGAGAAAATAGTAGAAGCGTTGGTAGTGAAAGAGGCGCTACTACTAAGTATTTTAGCTACAACGCTTGTTTAGAAACGCGCTACTGCTAAATAATAGCTGTAGCGCCCTAGCAGTAGCGCTGGTGCCCGCGCTACTGGTAGCTCAAAAACCAGCGCTACTGGTAAGCATTTTCCTAGTAGTGTATGGTGGAGGGGGGCACCGCACACGGCTAAAAGATCAATGATCAACTTGTGTGTCTATGGGGTGCCCCCTCCCCCGTATATAAAGGAGTGGAGGAGGGGGAGGGCCGGCCCTCTACTATGGCACGCCCTACGGAGTCTTACTCCCACCGGGAGTAGGATTCCCCCCTTTCCAAGTAGGAGTAGGAGAGAAGGAAGGGAAAGAGAGAAGAGAAGGAAGGAGGGGGCGCCGCCCCTCCCTCCTAGTCCAATTCGGACTAGGCCTTGGGGTGCGCGTGGCCTGCCCTAGGCAGCCCCTCTCTCTTTTCCCTAAAGCCCAATAAGGCCCATATACTCCCCGGGGGGTTTCGGTAACCTCCCAGTACTCCGGAAAATGCCTGAACTCATCCGGAACCATTCCGATGTCCAAACATAGGCTTCCAATATATAGATCTTTACATCTCGACCATTTCGAGACTCCTTGTCATGTATGTGATCAAATCCGGGACTCCAAACTACCTTCGGTACATCAAAACACATAAACTCATAATATCGATCATCACCGAACATTAAGCGTGCGGACCCTACGGGTTCGAGAACTATGTAGACATGACTGAGACACGTCTCCGGTCAATAACCAATAGCGGAACCTGGATGTTCATATTGGCTCCTACATATTCTACGAAGATCTTTATTGGTCAAACCGCATAACAACATATGTTGTTCCCTTTGTCATCGGTATGTTACTTGCCTCATCATACCTAGTTCAATCTCTTTACCGGCAAGTCTCTTTACTTGTTCTGTAATGCATCATCTCGCAACTAACTCATTAGTCACATTGCTTGCAAGGCTCATTGTGATGTACATTACTGAGAGGGCCCACAGATACCTCTCCGATAGGCGGAGTGACAAATCCTAATCTCTATCTATGCCAACTCAACAAACACCATCGGAGACACCTGTAGAGCATCTTTATAATCACCCAGCTACGTTGTGATGTTTGATAGCACACAAGGTGTTCCTCCGGTATTCGGGAGTTGCATAATCTCATAGTCACAGAAACATGTATAAGTCATGAAGAAAGCAGTAGCAATAAAACTGAACGATCATTATGCTAAGCTAACGGATGGGTTTTGTCCATCACATCATTCTCTAATTATGTGATCCCGTTCATCAAATGACAACACATGTCCATGGCTAGGAAACTTAACCATCTTTGATTAACGAGCTAGTCAACTAGAGGCATATTAGGGACACTCTGTTTGTCTATGTATTCACACATGTACTAAGTTTTCGGTTAATACAATTGTAGCATGAATAATAAATATTTATCATGATATAAGGAAATATAAATAACAACTTTATTATTGCCTCTATGATACGTCTCCAACGTATCTATAATTTTTGATTGCTCCATGCTATATTATCTACTATTTTGGACTATATTGGGCTTTATTTTCCACTTTTATATTATTTTTGGGACTAACCTATTAACCAGAGGCCCAGCCCAGAATTGCTGTTTTTTTTGCCTATTTCAGTGTTTCGGATAAACAGAATATCAAACGGAGTCCAAACGGAATAAAATCTTCGAAAACGTGATTTTCTCACCGAACATGATCCAGGAGACTTGGACCCTACTGCAAGGGATCAAAGAGGTGGTCACGAGGGTGGGGGCGCCCCCCTAGGGCGCGCCCCTGCCTCATGGGCCCCTCGGTGCTCCACCGACGTACTCCTTCCTCCTATATATACACACGTACCCCCAAACGATCAGAACAGGAGCCAAAAACCTAATTCCACCGCCGCAACTTTCTGTATCCATGAGATCCCATCTTGGGGCCTGTTCCAGAGCTCCGTCGGAAGAGGGCCGTCATCACGGAGGGCTTCTACATCATCCTAGCCCCTCCGATGAAGTGTGAGTAGTTTACCTCAGACCTTCGGGTTCATAGTTAGTAGCTAGATGGCTTCTTCTCTCTCTTTGAATCTCAATACAAAGTTCTCCCCCTCTCTCATGGAGATCTATTCGATGTAATCTTCTTTTTGCGGTGTGTTTGTTGAGACCGATGCATTGTGGGTTTATGATCAAGTCTATCTATGAATAATATTTGAATCTTCTCTGAATTCTTTTATGCATGATTGGTTATCTTTGCAAGTCTCTTCGAATTATCCGTTTGGTTTGGCCAACTAGATTGGTAGTTATTGCCATGGGAGAAGTGCTTAGCTTTGGGTTCGATCTTGCGGTGTCCTTACCCAGTGACAGAAGGGGCAGCAAGGCACGTATTGTATCATTGCCATCGAGGATAACAAGATGGGGTTTATTTCATATTGCATGAATTTATCTCTCTACATCATGTCATCTTGCTTAAGGCTACTCTGTTTTTAACTTAATACTCTAGATGCATGCTGGATAGCGGTCGATGAGTGGAGTAATAGTAGTAGATGCAGAATCGTTTCGATCTACTTGTCACGGACGTGATGCCTATATACATGATCATGCCTAGATATTCTCATAATTATGCACAATTCTATCAATTGCTCAACAATAATTTGTCCACCCACCGTAGAATACTTATGCTCTTGAGAGAAGCCACTAGTGAAACCTATGGCCCCCGGGTCTATTCTCATCATATCAATCTCCATCACTTTTATATTGTTTTGCTATTTACTTTGCCTTTACTTTTTACTTTGCATCTTTATATCAAAAATACCAAAAATATTATATCTATCAGATCTCACTCTCGTAAGTGACCGTGAAGGGCTTGACAACCCCTAATCGCGTTGGTTGCGAGTAGCTATCGCTTTGTGCAGGTACGAGGGACTTGAGCGTGGGCTCCTACTGGATTGATACCTTGGTTCTCAAAAACTGAGGGAAATACTTACGCTACTCTGCTGCATCATCCCTTCCTCTTCGGGGAAAACCAACGCAAGCTCAAGACATAGCAAGAAGGATTTCTCGCGCCGTTGCCAGGGAGTCTACGCAAAAAGTCAACATACCAAGTACCCGTCACAATCCCTATCTCTCGCATTACATTATTTGACATTTGCCTCTCGTTTTCCTCTGCCCCACTTCACCCTTGCCGTTCTATTCACCCTCTCTCTCTATCCTCCCTCTCTTTCTCTATTTGCCTCTTTTTGCCTGTTTCTTGTTTGCTCGTATGGTTGGAATAGTTGTTTATTTAAGATCTATGGATCCTCATCCGCTTGCTAATCTTTTTAAGAGATCCAGTTATGTTGAACCAATTGCTAGTGAGTTTTGTGCACTAGATTATCTTTATGAAGTTTTGCTTGAAATTAGTGAATCTGAAAATTGCGATGAAGTATTTTATGAAGCGATTCACGATAGATCTTTGAATAAAAAGCATGATTGCAATGATTTTACTATAAATTCTATTGATGTCAATTGTGCTAATAATATGCAAAACCCTAAGCTTGGGGATGCTAGTTTTGCTATGTCTACTACTTGTTGTAATGATCATGATTGGGGTGATTCTTATTATGATATTGAAAATTTATTTAAGCCCCATGATGAATATGAGATTGATAATAGTGTTAGCAATATTATTAAAAGTGGGTTTGGAAAGGTCATGACTTTAGTTAATGTTAATCCCACTATTTTGGAAGAGTGTCAACTTTGCATGCATATGGATCATGTTGAAAATATTTTGTGTGATAGCTATTTTGTTGAATTTGCTTATGATCCCTCATGCAATTATTATGAGAGAGGAAAATATGGTGGTAGAAATTTTCATGTTACTAAATTACCTCTCGTTATGTTGAGATTGCTATTGTTTCTTTCCGCTTCCTTGCATATGCTAGTTTTTGCTTGCCTTGGTAATTTGTTTGCCTATAAGATGCCTATTCATAGGAAGTATGTTAGACTTAGATGTGTTTGTCACATGCTTTATGATGCTCTCTTTGTGCTTCAATTCTTGTATTTCATGTGAGCATCATTAAAATTATCAATGCCTAGCTTTAAGGATTTAAAGAAAAGCGTTTGTTGGGAGACAACCCAATATTTATCCTTTCTGTTATTTAATAAATAAATTATTTAGCCTCTGTTTTGTTTGTGTTTTTTGTGTTTAATTAGTGTTTGTGCCAAGTAGAACCGTTGGGAAGACCTGGGGAAAGTCTTGTTGAACTTGCTGTAAAAAACAGAAACTTTAGCGCTCACGAGAACTGGTGTCATTTTTATTTGAAGAGTGATATTTAGTTAATTATTTTTTTCAGATGATTAATAGATAAATTCCTCACATCCAGCAATTTATTTTAGAATTTTTGGGGTTCCAGATTTTGCTCTAGCTACAGATTACTACAGACTGTTCTGTTTTTGACAGATTCTGTTTTTCGTGTGTTGTTTGCTTATTTTGATGAATCTATGGCTAGTAAAATATTTTATAATCCATAGAGAAGTTGGAATACAGTAGGTTTAACACAAATATAAATAAAGAATGAGTTCATTACAGTACCTTGAAGTGGTCTTTTGTTTTCTTTCGCTAACGGAGCTCACGAGTTTTCTATCTTGAGTTTTGTGGTGTGAAGTTTTCAAGTTTTGGGTGAACTCTTTTGATGGATCATAGAACAAGGAGTGGCAAGAGCCTAAGCTTGGGGATGCCCGTGGCACCCCCAAGATAATCCAAGGACACCAAAAATTCAAAGCTTGGGGATGCCCCGGAAGGCATCCCCTCTTTTCGTCCACTTCCATCGGCAATTTACTTGGAGCTATATTTTTATTCACCAACATGGTATGTGTTTTTCTTGGAGCGTCTTGTATTATTTGTGTCTTTGTTTGTTAGTATGACACAATCATACTTGTTGTACACACCTTTTGAGAGAGCCATACATGAATTAAAATTTGATAGAATACTCTATGTACTTCACTTATATCTTTTGAGCTAGATAATTTTGCTCTATGTTCTTCACTTATATCTTTTGAGCTAGATAATTTTGCTCTATGTTCTTCACTTATATCCTTTGAGCTAGATAATTTTGCTCTATGTGCTTCACTTAGATCTTTTAGAGCACGATGGTGGATTCGTTTTAAAGAAACTATTGATCTCTCATGCTTCACTTAAATTAATATGAGAGTCTCTTAATAGCATGGTAATTTGCCTAATAATAATATGCTTGGTATTCAAGATTTGTGAAACTTTCTTTTGAGTGTGTTGAATACTAAGAAAAGATTGAAGCATGATAATTGTTTTGAGATATGGAGGTGATAATATTAAAGTCATGCTAGTTGAGTAGTTGTGAATTTAAAGAATACTTGTGTTGAAGTTCGTGATTCCCGTAGCATGCACGTATGGTGAACCGTTATGTGATGAAGTCGGAGCATGATTTATTTATTGATTGTCTTCCTTATGAGTGGCGGTCGGGGACGAGCGATGGTTTTTTCCTACCAATCTATCCCCCTAGGAGCATGCGCGTAATACTTTGCTTTGATAACTTCTAAATTTTTGCAATAAGTGTATGAGTTCTTTATGACTAATGTTGAGTCCATGGAGTATACGCACTCTCACCCTTCCACGCTTGCTAGCCTCTCTAATACCGCACACCTTTCGCTGGTATCATACACCTACCACATACCTTTCTCAAAACAGCCACCATACCTACCTATTATGGCATTTCCATAGCCATTCCAAGATATGTTGCCATGCAACTTTCCACCATCTAGTTCATCATGACACATCCATCATTGTCATATTGCTTAGCATGATCATGTAGTTGACATAGTATTTGTGGCAAAGCCACCGTTCATAATTCTTTCATACTTGTCACTCTTGATTCATTGCATATCCCGGTACACCGCCGGAGGCATTCATATAGAGTCATACTTTGTTTTAGTATCGAGTTGTAATCATTGAGTTGTAAATAAATAGAAGTATGATGATCATCATTCAATAGAGCATTGTCCCAAAAAAAGGCCAAAGAAAAAAAAGAAGGCCCAAAAAATATATAAATAAAAAAGGGGCAATGCTACTATCCTTTTTTTCCATACTTGCGCTTCAAAGTAGCACCATGATATAGCGAGTCTCATATTTTGTGCTTCAAAGTAGCACCATGTTCTTCATATAGAGAGTCTCATATGTTGTCACTTTCATATACTAGTGGGAATTTTACGTTATAGAACTTGGCTTGTATATTCCAATGATGGGCTTCCTCAAATTGCCCTAGATCTTCCTGAGCAAGCAAGTTGGATGCACACCCACTAGTTTTTTTGTTGAGCTTTCATACATTTATAGCTCTAGTGCATCCATTGCATGGCAATCCCTACTCACTCACATTGATATCTATCGATGGGCATCTCCATAGCCCGTTGATACGCCTAGTTGATGTGAGACTATCTTCTCCTTTTTGTCTTCTCCACAACCACCATTCTATTCCACCTATAGTGCTATATCCATGGCTCACGCTCATGTATTGCGTGAAGATTGAAAAAGTTTTGAAAAAGTTAGAGTATGAAACAATTCCTTGGCTTGTCATCGGGGTTGTGCATGATTTAAATACTTTGTGTGGGGAAGATGGAGCATAGCCAGACTATATGATTTTGTGGGGATAACTTTCTTTGGCCATGTTATTTTGAGAAGACATAATTGCTTTGTTAGTATGCTTGAAGTATTATTATTTTCTATGTCAATATAAACTTTTGTCTTGAATCTTTCTAATCTGAATATTCATACCACAATTAAGAAGATTTGCATTGAAATTATGCCAAGTAGCACTCCGCATCAAAAATTCTCTTTTTATCATTTACCTACTCGAGGACGAGCAGGAACTAAGCTTGGGGATGCCTGATACGTCTCCAACGTATCTATAATTTTTGATTGCTCCATGCTATATTATCTACTATTTTGGACTATATTGGGCTTTATTTTCCACTTTTATATTATTTTTGGGACTAACCTATTAACCAGAGGCCCAGCCCAGAATTGCTGTTTTTTTTGCCTATTTCAGTGTTTCGGATAAATAGAATATCAAACGGAGTGCAAACGGAATAAAATCTTCGGAAACGTGATTTTCTCACCGAACGTGATCCAGGAGACTTGGACCCTACTGCAAGGGATCAAAGAGGTGGTCACGAGGGTGCCCCCCCTTGGGCGCGCCCCCTGCCTCGTGGGCCCCTCGGTGCTCCACCGACATACTCCTTCCTCCTATATATACAGACGTACTCCCAAATGATCAGAACAAGAGCCAAAAACCTAATTCCAGTGCCGCAACTTTCTGTATCCACGAGATCCCATCTTGGGGCCTGTTCCGGAGCTCCGCCGGAAGAGGGCCGTCATCACGGAGTGCTTCTACATCATCCTAGCCCCTCCGATGAAGTGTGAGTAGTTTACCTCAGACCTTCGGGTCCATAGTTAGTAGCTAGATGGCTTCTTCTCTCCCTTTGAATCTCAATACAAAGTTCTCCCCCTCTCTCGTGGAGATCTATTTGATGTAATCTTCTTTTTGCGGTGTGTTTGTTGAGACCGATGAATTGTGGGTTTATGATCAAGTCTATCTATGAATAATATTTGAATCTTCTCTGAATTCTTTTATGCATGATTGGTTATCTTTGCAAGTCTCTTTGAATTATCCGTTTGGTTTGGCCAACTAGATTGGTAGTTCTTGCCATGGGAGAAGTGCTTAGCTTTGGGTTCGATCTTGCGGTGTCCTTACCCAGTGACAGAAGGGGCAGCAAGGCACGTATTGTATCGTTGCCATCGAGGATAACAAGATGGGGTTTATTTCATATTGCATGAATTTATCTCTCTACATCATGTCATCTTGCTTAAGGCGTTACTCTATTTTTAACTTAATACTCTAGATGCATGCTGGATAGCGGTCAATGAGTGGAGTAATAGTAGTACATGCAGAATCGTTTCGATCTACTTGTCACGGACATGATGCCTATATACATGATCATGCCTAGATATTCTCATAATTATGCACAATTCTATCAATTGCTCAACAGTAATTTGTTCATCCACCGTAGAATACTTATGCTCTTGAGAGAAGCCACTAGTGAAACCTATGGCCCCCGGGTCTATTCTCATCATATCAATCTCCATCACTTTTATATTGTTTTGCTATTTAATTTTCCTTTACTTTTTACTTTGCATCTTTATATCAAAAATAACAAAAATATTATATCTATCAGATCTCACTCTCGTAAGTGATCGTGAAGGGCTTGACAACCCCTAATCGCGTTGGTTGCGAGTAGCTATCACTTTGTGCAGGTACGAGGGACTTGAGTGTGGGCTCCTACTGGATTAATACCTTGGTTTCTCAAAAACTGAGGGAAATACTTACGCTACTCTGCTGCATCATCCCTTCCTCTTCGGGGAAACCAACGCAAGCTCAAGACGTAGCACTCTAGGGCATATTTCCTTCAATGACAAAGGAAACAACGTATGTTGTCATAATGGTTTGACCGATAAAGATCTTCGTAGAATATGTGGGAACCAATATGAGAATCCAGGTTCCGCTATTGATTATTGAACGGAGAGGTGTCTCGGTCATGTCTACATAGTTCTCGAACCCGTAGGGTCCACACGCTTAACGTTCGATGACGATTTGTATTATATGAGTTATGTGATTTGGTGACCGAATGTTGTTCGGAGTCCAGGATGAGATCACGGACATGACGAGGAGTCTCAAAATGGTCGAGAGGTAAAGATTCATATATAGGGCTATAGTATTTGGACACCGGAAGTGTTCCGGGGGTACCGGGTACGTATCGGGTCACTGGAAAGGTTTCCGGGTACCCCCAGGCAAAGATATAGGCCTTATTGGGCCAAGGGCGGGACAGACCAGCCCCTAGTGGGCTGGTGCGCCCCATATGCGCCGGCCTAAGTGGAGAAAGGAAAAGGGGAGGAGGAAAGGAAATGGAGGGAATAGGATCCCCCCTTCCTTTCCCCTCTCCCCTCTTCCCTTTCCCCCTCCGGAGAAAAGGAAAGGGGGAGGCTGAATTGGAGGAGGCCCCCAAGTAGGATTCCTCCTACTTGGGGCGCCCCATGGCTGCCCCCCTCCCCTCCCATATATATATATGTGTGTGGGGGGGGAGGGGGCGCCTAGAACACACAACAAACATTGTTAGCCGTGTGCGGCGCCCCCTTCACAGTTTATGCCTCCGGTCATATTCACGTAGTGCTTAGGCGAAACCCTGCGCGGATCATTTCACCATCACCGTCACCACGCCGTCGTGCTGACGGAACTCTCCCTCGACACTTTGCTGGATCAAGAGTTCGAGGGACGTCATCAAGCTGAACGTGTGCAGAACTCGAAGGTGACGTACGTTCGGTACTTGATCGGGCGGAACGAGAAGAAGTTCGACTACATCAATCGCGTTCAAACTCCTCCGCTTTCGGTCTACGAGGGTATGTGGACACACTCTCCCCCTCTTGTTGCTATGCATCTCCTAGATAGATCTTGCGTGATCGTAGGAATTTTTTTAAATTGCATACTACGTTTCCCAACAAGAGATTATCTTATGACACATGGGTTATGCCTAAATATTATTTTTTTTCTTAGTCTCAAACATATCATATATGGACATGCGACCGAGTGAATCTCGTCAAATATTTATATGACATTGGATTTCAAGTGCATGAGAATATTTTTTATAAAGTTTCATTTCACATGTATTAGTGCTAACACCATATAGCAACATCGTGCCCATGCATAGCATAACCAAATAAAGCATGGTGATTTCTTCTCGCTTGTATTATCACCAACATAGCATAAATTATATGCTCATAGTGTAACTAAACAAAAGTATATATCAATTTGTATTTTGCATGGACATGATGGGTCAATGAAAATTTTCATTTCAAGTTTAGCTATATAGGACTAAACTATGTATGTTTCATTATCATATCTATTTTGGACATTTCCATCTTATAAACGCACTATGTTATATCTAGTGCAAATCGGTATAGGGAAATTCATCTACCATTTAGTTTAGCCGATACATGCATTCATATGAAAGGAACACGTAAGTAGTCTGCCTAATTTCTCGATCAAGGCAACACAAATAATGTTTTGCATGGCCTTATTTCACATGCATATCTACTAGTATCTAACCACTATGCCTACTAGTATCTAATTAGAATGCATGCTACTTTGAAGTGTGAGAATATTTTAAGAATACATGGTCGTGTGCATTGATTTTACCAAGATTAGACCCTATACCGATCAAGGTTGTTAATTAGGTAAATATGACATGCCAACATTATTGGTATTTGCTTCACAGCTAGCATCTGATGATGCAACAATTACCTCACATATTTCATATGTGAACTATATGGAGAAAATCGAGTTTGTTTTCTAACGGCATGAATTTCATTTGTATTCTTGATTTGTATCAACATGAAGATGCAAGATCACTATGAGACCAAACAAGAAGAACTATATTTTATTCTTGAATTGTATCCACATGAGATGCAAGATCCCATGAGACCAAACAAGTAACATATTTTTATTCTTGAGTTGTATCAACATGGGATGCAAGATCACCATGAGACCAAAACAAGAAGAATTTTGTGGGCAAAACCGAACATATATGAGATATGTGGTGAAAATAAAGCATCGTCGATGGATATATTTTAGTCTTGAATTGTATCAACATGGGATGCAAGATCACCATGACACCAAAACAAGAAGGAACATAATTTATTTATTTTTGGTCTTGACTTATATCAACATGGGATACAAGATCACCCAAAGAAAAAGAATTCTGATTGCACATGTGCACTTAGGACTAAAGATCGGTATATGACCAGATTAGCCATTTCATCTATTATCTTGATTTGTATCAACATGGGATCATGATCACCATGAGACCAAATCAAGAACAAATTACTTTGATAGCACCGAAGATATATGATGAGGTGTACGGTGAAAACAAAGCAGGATCCATCAAGAGGTGAAGGAAAATATAGGCATGAATTCTCACCTTTCCTTGGGTGCCCTCATGTAGTGTGAAGAAGTGGTGCGATGGGCAGCCGTCGGTGTGTGAAGTCGGACGGCCGGAAGCGAGCGGTGCGGATGACGACGTGTGTGCAGTCAACGATGAGAGGCACGCCGGAGGCGATAACGACGAGCGAACGGCGCGAACGAACGGCCGGCACGATGGCAGCGACGACAACAAACGAACGGCCGGTGGCGGCAGTGACGACGACGAACGAACGGTCCGCCGGCACGGCAGTAGCGATGACGATGAACGAATGGCCGGCAGCGTGGTTGCAGGCTAGCTGTTTGGAGTGTATGTAGATGCGGGAGCGATGGATGGATGAATGATCGATGATGAGCAGCCAAAATACACTGTCCGGGCAGATATATATAGGAGCCGGGACAACAGCGGGAGGCCTCCGGCTGGGCGCACGCACGTCGTGTGATCGTGGGAGCTTTGCCCGCGTTCTTTGGATCGTGTGAGGATTTGACTGAGCTGACCTTTTATGCGATCAGCTTCCCTCTGATCTCTCTAATGGACTTCAAAAGTTTAATTGGATGGGCCCAGCTGATTATAAGACTAGCCATAGTAGGAATAACTTCAACAGTAATTTCGAGTCTAACTCGAGATTTTTTACGATGCATCATACTACCTAATATAATGAATAGTATTAAATTAATCCAACGGTCTTGGTAATTCCTTATCAGGGGTAAATCTATCCTTTGAGATTTAACTGTAATGATTAGTTAACTAATTAAAATATGATCATCTAATTAATTACAATCATCTTAGCGGACAGGCCGTCGTCGCCAAGCTCCGCCATACCGACGTGGCCAATAATCGCCGCCGACTCAGTATGCACGGCGCAACCCAAAACCTTCGCCATCCTAATGCCCAAAGCCGTTTGCAAGCCGCCGCCCCCCACAACCTCCGTCGTCCCGACGTACGCTGCCTGCTCTCCTCCCGGCGCGCATATTAGAAGATCTGCTGGTTGAAGTGTTAAGCCTATGTCGCCACTGGATTGATTCGTTGAGTATTTCATCACTAATCCATCACCAATCCACCACGCACACTACTAATCACGCAAGCACACACACACACATTCAGAACTAGCTAGCATAGATGCGCACCATCCATCAACAGGCACACACATCTAACAGCGGAGAGAGAGGTGAAGGACCGAACTATCTACGCGAGGGAGAGGAAGTCGTTGACTTGACGACGCAGGGAGGAAGTGATCTCAGGGCAGCGGATGGAGGTGAGGTCCGTGGCCTGGGGCTCCGTGCAATTTAGAGAGCAGTTCCTATGCGTCAGTGGATGGCCACCGGGCGGCTTGGCGCGGCGTGGCTGCGTCATATCGCCAAGGTGTGCCTGCATCAATAACCTCGCATGTCCTCGGGGAGCTGAGTTTGATTTGTGAACTACCTAAAATACCCTTAATGCCTTAATATACTGCACAAATTGGGTGGTAGTATTGGTCAATCCGATGCGTTGGTTCACTAAAATGGATGGCCCATATATCTTAGATGTACCGTAAAAGGTCTCTCTAACTCAGCAAAATTGTCTATGTGGCAATGAGTTAATAAAGAGAGAGATAGTTGTAGTAACTTAGCTAGTTACAGTAATATCACATCTTCCAATGCAATATGAGTCTATAACTTAATAAATGCAGCTTTGCATGACACTACACGTAAGTTACTACCCACTATGAAGATAGTAACATAGCTTAGGGATATATGTATGTTACTCTCTATTGTGGCTAGTCTAATAAGTTAACGCATGCAGGCCATACGTGTGTGGCCATGGGCTGGCTAATTACTCAATTAGCTCTTAATCTTACTGCATAACTAACCCATGTATAACACATATGCATGCACGTAGCAGCTCGTACATACCACTAAAAAAAGCTCGTACATGCACCAATGCATGTACGTATCTATTTCGTATAAGTGCACTTTGTCAAGATTATTCTAATGACACGGGAAAACATTTTTCCTTTGATAACTATATGATGGCTTGACATTTTCTTTATACATCGCCTTGCGTTATATTATTTTACAAGAACATTACTGTGCCAATATTTTCTTTGCCGTGACAAATTATGCTCTTAGATATGATATAATATTTTGGCAGTATCAGGGTCGTCTATGAAGCTTTGAATTTGCGTCAATTTTGGAATTTCGCCGTTAATGATGGCGTATGTGTATGAAAGTCATATGTCCTCTAATTAGAGGCAACAGTCGGCATCCTCTCCTAGCGTGTTCGTTCAAAAAAAAGAGATCATCACCGGAAGCTCGATGCAATGATCGGCACCGGAAGCCCGAGGCACCGATCGGCACCGGAAGCAAACAACGCGGAAGCACATGGTCAAAGTGAAGCACGGATGGAGGCACCTGCGTTGTACAGGGCCTTTAACATCGTGCATGTCACAAATTTCTTCCCTTCCATAAAAGAGTGTCTGCTCCCACAGGGCTATTTTCGGCGAACCTCCTCCACGCTTCAAGCTCCGCCGCAGCCTGCGACCAGTGAACGAGCAGAGCTCGCGCGGGGGCGGGGCGGCAGTGATGAGTGAGCCAACCACCACGCACCACGGGCGAGCGCAAGCGCAAGGGGCAAGAGCCAGAGTGCGAAACGCGGAACCCAAACCAGGCGGCCCCCGGATTTGAAAACTCACGAGGGAAGGGAGCCAGCCATTTGCCTCGAACCCCGCGGGGAATCCCCATGCGGAAAAAACGCCAGGAGCGGCCTCCCCGCGCCTCCCACCCGGCGCCTGCCACCTTGCGCCCGCGCGGTTGGCCGCGCCCGCGCGCCCTCGGCATCTCCCCGTCGGGCGCTGGCTCCCCACCTGCGCCCATTTCAGAGCTCGCCCGCCACTTGGCGCCGCGCCCCCGTCTCCGCCCACCCATCCCGCCCATAAATGCGCCCCGCGCTGCCCCAACCCTAGCCGCCTTGACCTCCCCCTCCTCCCCCCGGCCCGCCGGCATGGCCGCCATCAGCAGCAGCAGCAGCAGCAGCAAGCGCCGCCCCCCCTCCGCGTCCACCGCCTCCTCCTCCTCCGGCGACGGGATCGGCGAGTACCGGCCGCAGCTCGTCACCCGGAAGCGGAGGTCCGGCGGGCGCGGGCCCCGCGGCGGCGTCCGGTGGATGCCGGCGATCCGACCAGTGAGTGCCTCGGAATTCATGGCCACGTCCGACCGTGCGCGTAGGTGGTTGATCCTCCGTATATATGGGATCTCCGCGGAGGTGGTGGGCCGTGGTGGCGGGGAGGTGCGGTGGGCTGGAGGCCCAGGGGCAAGATTGGGGGCGATCGTTCGTTCGTTCCTTCCTAGCTCCTCCTCCTCGTCCCGCATTTTGAGTTTTGATTGATGGACAGCGATCGAGTCGCCTCTAGGTGTTGACGTTTATGGTTGATTGGGGGCTCCGATCTGCCCGATTGCCGATTTCATTAGTGCATTGTTGCGAGTCTAGTGGATCTTTGCAGGTGTTCTTTTGAATTCCACGATCAGATTTCACCCACCTAGCCTACGGGTGTGTGCTTAGGTGTGAATGTGATCAATAGATTTTTTTTTTGCTCGATTGCTGTCGTTAGTGCTAGGCTACAGGTTATGGTAAGGGGTGATTATTGTACTTCTCTGTCGGATCTACGACGTCGATGGTCCGTTCACTGATAGTTTTGGCCAGTCATTAACTCATCGTATATATAGTACTAATTATCCATGTTAGGGAACTAATAATCAGAGTAAGATTTGGGAACTCATGTTCTGTCGTGTCTCATGTGGCACATGGATAGAATATGTCCTGTAGGTCCCATCTTGCAGTTTCGGTGTAACAAGAACACTTAGCGGTTTCATCGTCATGATGTCAATGTAGTTATGTGCAAGGGTAACAAGAGCACTTGCCTGGCTGTGTGCATCACTCGGTGCAGAGGCCGAGGGTCTTTCCCCTCTTGAAAAGAAAAAACAAGAACACTTGCGTAGTTGCGTGGTTATATATATTACAGCAGTTCACACTAAGTATTAGCTACAGGTGCATGATTTAGTCCTTCACATACTCACTTTCTTTTGTCAATGTTGTTATGTGCATTGCACATTTACCGTGTCCACAAATGTCGTGTTATTGCTATTTCCAGGAGGCGCCGCAAAGTTTGTAGGAATTGTCCATACATGTGCTTTCTCTAGTAGCTTACTGCAGCACAATAATCACAGGAAATAGCAGCACATGTTAATTGAATTTTTCATTTCAATTAATCTTTTGGCTTTTTTTCCCATAGCATGGGGCATGGGCCACAACAGTAATTATGTCAGGCAGTACTATATACTAGCTGATGCATTATGTGTACTTGTGTACCAGTGTGCTGACTGGAAGGACTGGTAGATCATCTGGTATGAATGTAGCAGTGTTTCTTGGGACTGGGGTTCTTGAACCTTAATGGCCCCAAGTAACTTCTTTAGCTTAATGCAATTTTCAGGTGCTAGTTATGTTTTCATGTTTGATTTGGACTTTGTAGTGTGATTTATCTTATATTTTAAACAGAGGCTATGAAAATTATCTGCGCTGTTCTTAAGCTGTTTAAGAGGCAAGAAACTGTGTGAACTTAGCATCATTTCTATTACTATGATTGACAGAACTGGTGTAAGAGGGCATTTGTAGTACAATTTAAGACACTTGCTATTTACACATTTGTCACCAGCTTAAGATAATCATTTCTATTTCTACGTTGACTAAGTTGTACACAATCTACAATTTGCGGCTATTTATTTTCCGTTGGTTGAAGCATCAATGCTCAGGATCGTTGACTTAGAAATAAGAATTTCCGTTTCAACTTAGAAATAGACACATCTAATGTAGTACTTAATATTTTTTCTACCTGCTCTCTAAATGAATTCGTATTTTTGTGATAGGTAAATGAGCTGGATTTAAATAGAGTTGCTCTAGATCCAAATGTAAGATTTATGCAAAACATATAGGAAGTATTTCTTTTTAGAAAAGGAAACAGTGTTAATCAAACTAGCGCATTGTATTAAAAGATTCTACAATGTTTGTGTAGCATCAAGTGGCTGGGTTGCGAGTTATTCTGCAGAAGGAGCTCCGTAATAGTGACATAAGCCAGCTTGGGAGAATTGTTCTCCCGAAGGTGAGTTCTTATTTAAACAGCTTTTACACACTTCATTTTACCATCATAGTCCATGCTCTCTAACTGTTGACACTCTTCTCCGACACTAATTGCACAGAAAGAGTCGGAGGCTTACCTCCCAATTCTGACATCAAAGGATGGCAGAAGTCTACGCATGCATGATTTGCTAAATGCACAACTGTGGACATTCAAGTACAGGTTGGACAAATTGTTTTTCTTTTTTGCATTAATGTTTGCTGCTATGAGCTACAGTACCCATATGATCTTTGTTGTACCTCACTTTTACTATCTCAGCCACAAAATTGACGAAATTCCTGTGAAAGAAGCATAATGGCATGATTATGATGGTGGTAATTTATTATTGGGTTTTTATCATTTATGCCACTAGTTGTGTCCCACTACTCAGTTTTGCCATTAGAAGTTATAACTGCTCAAAAATGCCATCAATCCGTGAGATGTTTGCTCAAAAATGCCATTAGATATCTCAAAAATGCCATCGTTCTGTTAGATGTTTGCTCAAAAATGCCATTAGACATTGTTATTTTTACGTCAAACCCGTTGACCATGTTCTATGACAAAAATAAGTCTAGACCCACATGTCAGTTCTCTCTATCTCACAATGATATGTGTGGCCCCACTTGTCAGGAGTAACCAAGCGAATAATTTTACAGGAAAATAAGAACGCTGTTGGGATCAAGTGGGCCCCATACTTTATTGTAGTGAGATAGAGGGAGAGCTGGCATGTTGGTTCATAGGTATTTATGTCATTATAACATGGCAAAAGAGATTTGAGATCACAATAATGGTGTTTAGTGGCATTTTTGAGCATGTGTCTAATGAAGCGATGGCATTTTTGAGCAGTTGAAATTTCTAGTGGCAAAATTGAGTAGTGGGACACAACCGGTGGCATAACTGATAAAGACCCATTATTTTAATACTCCGCCATGTGTAACAAGAAATGAATTGTATCAGATAAGGTAGTTTTCTCTAAAACCATCAGAAGTATGGCATGTGAATATGAATCATGTTACGAATGTTCTTAGTTGCAGTGACATCCCTGCATTTATGTTTAATTTGGTCTAGCATATCCACTACAATGACACAGTTTATTATCTCCGTACAGATACTGGCCCAACAACAAGAGCAGGATGTATGTACTTGAGAATACTGGTGAATACCTTTATTTTCATCATATTTATTCTGTTGCACTTGTGGATCAAGTTCTTACATTTTTCTCCCTCTCTTAAACATCCCAGGGGATTATGTCCGAACCCATAACCTTCGAGTGGGAGACTTCATCATGATATACAAAGACGATGACAAAAACCGATTTGTACTTAATCTTTCTTCCTGGTTATTTAAGCATTTTAGTCATTTTGGCACGCAGTCGGTAGTTGCTTACTGTATGCTGCTTTGTGTCATGCAAAGGTCATCCGAGCAAAGAAGGCGGGAGATGATCTAGTTGCTTCTTTGCCACAATTCCACGAGCATATCTCTTCCATTCTGCCAATTCCAGAAGTTGGTGACTATGTGTCTCTAATCCCACCACCAGCTGACATCTCTGCCTTTGCGCCACAAGCTGATGAGAATTACGAGATGTTCGATGGGATTTTCAACTCTCTACCAGAGATACCGGTAGCCAATGTGAGGTACTCAGACTTCTTCGACCCATTCAGTGATTGTATGGACATGTCGAATCCCGGCCTGAACGCCAACAACTCAGCTAACCTTGCCAGTCATTTCCATGATGAGAGGACTGGGCTTTCTTTGTTTCCCAACCCAAAGTCTGGGCCTCTGATGTGAGAACCAGCAAAACTGCTGGCTCCTAGCATACTACCCTACATGAAGTTCAGAGTCACCAGCCTTGACGCCGTAGCTGTACATCCAAATAATTGGTGTCCTCATTTTGTATTGTACTGTATATGCTTAACTGTTGCTTATGTGTAGAAGGTTTCGATTTCTGCTTTTAACTTGAAGGTTTCATCAGACGCAAATGCTATAACCGTGTTCAGTTCAGTGCACGAGTGTTGTTCTGATATTTTCAAGCTTCTGAACGTGCAAATACAAAGACGAAAGATGCAATGTGCATTTTTTGGCTAGGTTGCCTGCGCCTGGTAATAGATGCAAGCCAAATTATCTAGAACATGAATTACTGGACGGCATGCTGCAGAAAGCACAAAGCGGCTGTGCTTGATATTTGTGTTTGCATGTGATCCTTTGTCACATGCGGACTTGCTATTTTGTTTCTGATATACTCCCTCCGTCCCAAAATAAGTATCTCAACTTTGTACTAGCTTTAGTACAAATTTATACAGCTCAAGACACTTATTTGGGACGTAGGGAGTAAGTAAGTGGAAAAATAATCCCATACGATAAGTTTATGTAGAGCCTTTTTGGTCGACCGTTTGCATGGTTTCTGCCTGACTAGTTATTACTCTCTCCGTTCACTATTATAAATCGGTTGTATGTAGATATGCTTTAATGCCCTGTTCAAGAATTCATCCGATTAAGCAGTTAACTTGCCGATTAATCCCTACTCATAGGGTCACCGAGTAGCCGATAAACCGATAAATCATTTGGTTAATTGATTAAATGGCTGATTAACTTGGCAATTAGTCTATTAATCCCCTACTCACCAGCCAACGGAGCAGCTATCAGTTAACGATTTCCTCAACAATGCTTTAATGTATTTGGTCATGTTGAAATATGTAAAACATCTTATAACAGTGAACGGAGGAAGGACTTGCATATGATACTCTATGCTCCACGCACCGGACCTATGGAAGGTGTACTTTTATGTTTTGTTTTTATTTTGAGGATTCACCGGGGGGAGAATTCTCCTATATTTGTGGCTCGGATTGGTAACTGGTTTGTTAAGGCGAGCCGACACCTTCTGTTGAGCTTTTACCTCTTATGTCCTGGCAAAAGAAAAGAGTTACTCCCTCTGATTCAACTTTATATAGAATTGTAATAAAACTGCGCCAATTAATTTGGATCGGAGATAGCAGTATTTACTTGTTAGCTCCATGAATTGAATGTAGCACACTGCCTACCCATGGTCTGTCTAGTGTTGCCTTTCGAATGGAAAAAACCACGCTCGCCGCGAAGAATTTTCCTTGAAGAAAAGCACTGGTTATTAACTTTCAAGGATCAGATGAAAAGCATGATAATTATTCAATTAGTTTCAGTCTCGAAAGCTGTCGAAATAGTGTGGTGTCACTTGTCAGTGTCACCAACCATTGTCAGCCAACCATCACTCGAAAGAAAATAACTGTCTCAGGGCATTCTCAGTCCAAGACACTTGGACACTCCCTTTGGCACACTAATAAATGATTCCGGAGTAGAAAAATTAGTCCGAGCACAGCCTAATGGACACGGCAAAACATGAGCCAGAAGTAGGCAAAAAGATGGTGGAGCGTGGCGGGCCGGTAGGTGGCATTGGCAACGACGACGAATGGACAACCAACTTACCGAGAGGACCTTGACACCGGTTGCTTACCTTCCGGGTGAAGGTCCATCCAACACGTATGAACTGGACACCCTTTTTGCAGACAGAGAAGAAACAGATCGGAGGCCAAGTGTCGACCCAACAACGCCGCGTACGCACGTTACGGCTAGAAGAAGCACGCAACAAATCGCGCTTTGCAGATCGCTGTCCCGAACGGTCGCTTGCCGATCATAGAGCCGGCCGTTCTGGTCCCTCGTGGTCGTGCAGAAAGAAAGAAAAACAGTTGTGGAAAAATCTTTCTTGTGAAAGGAACGTGTGGAATATCTTGGCGCGTTGGAGGGGAGAAGGTGATGCAGTGCAGTGCTGGTGATATGCGTGTGGCTGGGGCGTACGTGACCGACTCACAAACGCAGAGAATTATATGCGCTGGGTTCCGGTGGTCCATCCGTCCATGATTCCTGACGCCGACGCCGAAGCGTCCACGCGTGCGACGGGGGCGACACTTGGCGTGGCATGGGGCCGAGGCCAGGTGGAGTGGGGGACACCTGCATGGACTGCGACGTACTGCTACTAGTAGAGAGTACATGCCGTGCGCTCGCCGGTCGCCACGCCCGGCACGGTGCTCCTACTACCGCGAGAATCTGTCGCCCACGATTAGAGATCGTGAGCTTGGCGTCAAGCGTCCCGCCCTGATTGGGTTCGGCGGCCGGGTCCCTCCGCCGTGCGTGGACCATGGACGCAGCCGGCACATCATCGTGCGGCTCCGCAAAAAAAAAAGATGTTAAATGGCGAGAGAAACGCATACTCAACTGTTTGCCAAAATTATGGCTTCAAGGGCGCGGCCGCAATTTTTTTCTTTCGAAAAGAGGTACTTTATTATTTAAAAGATGGACAACGATATTTGGCACACGTGTGCCACATTGTTAAATATACCACACGACTTTTCTCCCTTCGATCCCACCTTCCCCTGAGCCGCTCCAGTCTGTAGTTTAAAATAGGCAAAAAAAATAGCGTTCAAGGGAAGGGGAATTGAACCCAGACCCTCTCATCCAAAACTACAGCTGCACTAGCCCTCTTAACTAATTAGATACAACTTACATACTAGTTGTATATTCCTGAGACAAGAATAAACAAAAAAAGCAGTGATTAGTAACTGAAAATCCAAACCGGCAGCCTCACTTGTACGGGTTTTAGAACAAAGCGCCCTAGTTTTATCATTTTTTTCTGCACATTTTACACGGTTCACAAACACGGGCGTCCTCTTCACTCCTTTTCAGATGCAAAATATCATGATGTTTGCACGTAAGTTATCAGGTACGAAGTTTTAATGTTGCCATGTTTTTTTCACTCAAGTTTTTGGGGTATGTTTCTCAATAGCTTTTTTCCCTGTTTGTACTTAAATTATCAGGTATGGGCTTCATATATTATCAAGATATTTGCAGATAAGTTATCGGGGTGTATTTTTCAACAACCCCCTCCCCCCGGGTCAATATTATCATGGTGTTTGCATGTAAGTAATCAGATCTGCGATGTGTAAATTATCATGTTATTTAGACAAAAGTTATCGCATGTTCATCAAAGAAATTCACTTGGGCAAATTTACTATGGTGTTTTGTACCAAAGTTATCATGTTTGAGGTGTGTAAATCATCATGCTAGGTACCGCGTGTACATTTTCAACATTTTTTTCATCCCAGAACAGAAAAGTTACCATGATGTTCATACACAAGTTATGAGATCTGCATGAGTAAATTATCGTACTATTTACACAAAGGTTATCAGGGATATGTTTTTAACAACATTTTCCCTGGGCCCAAAATTACCGTGGTGTTTGTACGAATATTATCACGATTGTGGTGCGTATATTACTGTGTTATTTACGCACAATTTATCAGGGTATGTTTCAACATCTTTTTCTCTAAGTCAAAATTTAACACGGTACGTGTTTGTACGTAAGTTATTATGTCTGCGATGTGTGAATTACCATTCTATTTACATAGAAATTAACGGGGATTATTTTCTCAATAAATTTTCACCTAGTCAAACTTTTTCCTTATTTGGTCAATGTTACAAGGTATTTACATCCAGGGTATCAGATATGCAGTCTGTATATTACCATGCTATTTACAGATAATTTATCTAGGGTATGTTTTTGAACAACTCTTTCCCTTGATCAAAGTACCGAGGTGTGTATGTAAGTTATTAGGTCTGCGGTTCATATATTATCATGCTACTTACACTGAAGTTACCAGAGATATGTTTTAACAAACTGGTTTCTCTGGGGACGAAAAGTTACCGTGGTGTTTGTACATAAGTTATCACGTCTGTTGTATGCACATGACCATGCTATTTGCACTGAAGTTACCAGAGGGTATGTTTTTAAACAACATCTTTCTTCGGGGTTAAAAGGTCACTGTGGTGTTTAAATTATCACTTGTGATGTGTGCATATTACATGCTATTTGCACAAAAGTTAATGTGGTGTATGTTTTCCAACAACTTTTCTCCCGGATCAAAAAGTTACCGTGATATTTATATGTAGGTTATCAACTCTATTGTGTGTGTATTACCATGTTATTTACACAAACATTATCCGGAGTGCGTTTTTAACAAAAAATTCTAGCTCAAACTATCACTGCGTTTGTATGTAAGATATAGGTATTCTGTGTATATACTACCGTGTTATTTACACATGACTTACTGGAGTAAATAGTCCAGAGAAAAAATGTTTTAGAACTAGCGATATCCTAAACAGCGTGCATCAAAAGAGATGGAAGTTCAAAATAAAATGTCGCTGCCTTCTTGTTCTCTATCGGCAGTAGAAAAAAATTCACAATCTAAAACAAATGTAGGCCTACATGGAACATCAAGACGTGCCGGAGTGTCCCAGCTTGAGTACCTGCTTCATGGGAGATAGGTTCAAATGAGGTTCAAAAGAATGTTGAGATTCTGATGCAAGAAAAAAAGCAGTTGGAAGTGGGGTAGTAGCTTTTTTTGCATCAATGGTGAAGTGCATCAGTAGGTAATGTCCAAAATTCACATGAGAGAGAGAGAGATGGTGATGGAGATAGAGCAGCAGCCTGCATCGGTTGCAGAGGATGTCCACATCGACATGCGTCTGTCAGCAGCACTTGAACTTTTATCCCGATTTTCCTCTGAAACTGCAACCTACTACAAGCAGCAGTGCATCTTCTTCTCCGCCGATGAGGCGCAAGCCTGGTTGATGTCTCTCAATTGACATGTCCAAAAAACAATCCAGTAGCAGGTGTGTGTAGTGTTGGAACGAACCACCCGATGGATCGGAGTGAATGCGGATCGAGTGACCAAATTTAGCTGGTGTGGAACCTACGATCAGGCTGCCAAACCAGTAATACACGTACATGCATGTTGTGATCTGAAAACATCCTCCCAGAGATTGAGACAAGCTGAGCTCAAACATGTCAACCAAGAAGAAGCATGTTTCAGTTCATAGGATGAGCTCAACCCTCTCTCAATTAACATGTTAAACGCAGGGGAAAATCCAGGGCGACGATGGAGAGGCCGAGCTCCCCGAGGTTGGGGAAGGTGGCGGAGCATGGGACGACGATTGTGTTCGGGAGCATCCAGGCGCTGAAGAAGAAGTGGGTGAGGCGTGTAGCAGAAGAGCATAACCGTCAGCGCACGTTGGAGAACAGGAGAGGGCGGCGATGGGAGTCCTCGACGGGGAAGCACTGGGGCAGGCTGCATTGGTGAAGAGTGGAGGTCGTGCATGCCCGCGCAGTCGCCGGAGTTCAGGAGCCGGGTGCGACGGGGCTGGAAGCTCTGCCGGCGGTGTCAGCCCCTGGGCATCCACTTCCCAAGAGCAGGCGATGCTCATGCGGGGGTCGGCGAAGCCTGGGAGGGGCGGCGCGAGGCAGGCGGTGTGCAGCGGTGTGACGACGGTGGCCGATGGAGAGCAGGCGGCGCGCGTGAGGTAGTGCGGCGGCGGCACGAGGTATGTCAGGAGGTTGAGGAAGGGCCCCATTTTTCTCAGGTGCAGGGACGACCCAGTCCTGCGGGACGAGGATGCAAACGATGCGGATCGAACGTCGAACTGACCATGTGGCAGTTTTGCAAAAACAATTGCGGTTGCCATATACATAGTTCGTTAAAAGATTTGAACATTACACCCGGTCTCTACATAATTAAGATGCACACAGCCAAATAAAATCTCACACAAAATAAAAATAAAAAGACGAATTACAACGAGACATGTAGAGTCTGTATAACGCCTAAAGTGGAGAGGGGCCAATCCTTAGATCATGCTACCACCCATGTTGGGTAAAAGTATCCCTCGCCGTAGCCTCCAATCGTGTACACACCTCCGTGAACAGGTCTCGATTCTCCACGACCGCATATGTCAGAGATTGTTGCAATTAACCACCAATCAACATTCATCAAGGAAAGAAGCATACAGGGCACCTTCCTCTTACTCAGGCAGGTGCCCCGTAAGCTATACACGAGAAAGGAAAAGGGCTTGTTCCTAAAACTTGATATCACCAAAGCCTTTGATGCTTTGTCTTGGCCTTTCTTACTTGAGAACTTGAGGGCGAGGGGCTTTCACCATAGATGGATTGGATGGATCTCCATCCTTAAGTCTGCGAACACTCGAGTGGTTGTCAATGGGACACCCAGGGAAGTGCTCCCATCACGCCAAAGGATTGAGGCAGGGGGATCTGATCACCCGCTTGCTCTTCGTCATTGCAATGGACTCCCTCAGCTACGTAATCAACAAGGCAAGCGACGAAGGAGTACTAAGCTCGTCCAGAGGGATCTCTGCCACCCAAAGGTTGTCGCTATATGTTGATCTTAGTTTTGTGGAAACAACTTTTGACATATTTGGTGAAGCCTCTGGATTACGAATCAACTACAACAAGTCTAACGTGATCCTCATCAAGCAAAACGAGCTGGATAAACTGAGAGTGGAGGTGATGCTGCAATGCAAGCTCGGATGCTTTCCCTGCCTCTACCTAGGTCTTCAACTTGCGATAAACCAGCTAACCAAAGCGGACTGGCAGCCCCTCATCAACCAGGTCCAAAACTTCATTCCTGCGTGGCAACGTGGATTCATTCAGCGACCAGGGAGGATAATCCTCATCAAGTCAGTGATCGCAGCCAGACCGATTCATCAGTTACTAGTGCTTGACCCCCCTGGCTTGGGTTATTGAGGACATCAACAAATGGATGTGATCCTTCTTCTGGGCATGGAAGGACAAGATCAACGACGGTCAATGCCTCATCACCTAGGATACAATTTGCCGTCCGACTCGGTTTGGAGGTCTCGGGATTAAAAACACGAACTTACAAGCGCTCGTGCTTCGAGTACAATGGGAGTGGCTGAGGAAATCTGACCCAAATAGGCCTTGGCAAGGCCTGCACATGATGGTGGACGAGCAAACTCGTGGGGTTTTTCATAGCTTTGTCAAAATCACGGTGGGTGAAGGATCAAAAGTGCTATTATGGGAAGACCGATGGATCCATGGAGTAGCGGTAGCGGACATTGCTCCTCTCCTACTGCAGTCTGTCAGTATTAGAAACCGCAACAGAAGAGTTATCCATCATGCGATCATCGATAATGCTTCCTTTCTGGGCCACATGCAAGTCTATGAGCTCTGCCAAGCCATCACCACGGTTGACAGGAACATTGAGACATCGGACTGTTTTGAGTGGCCTTGCGATGAGTCTGGGAAATACACTGCCACATCGACGTACAAGAGACTCTGTATGGGACATATTCAGTCCACCACGGCCGGTTGCATTTGGCGTAGTTGGGCGCCAATCAATTGCAAAATTTTCATGTGGCTAGCTACCCAATACCTCTTATGGACATATGATTGACGGGCCGCCGTGGACTATAGGAGGCCCCAGCGCCTTGCACACTTGTCTTCAAGATGAAAATAACGTTGAGCATATCCTTGCCCACTGCGTTTACACAAGTGAAGTGTGGCATTCTTGCTTCCAAGCGTTGGGTATCAACATTCAAGGCATGTCCACAGATGCAACATTCACTGACTGGTGGCTACTACAACGGTGACGGTTCAGCGGGAAAATAAGAAGATGGTTAGACTCCATAACCATTGAAATTGCTTGGGCTCTCTGGAAATAGTGCAACGCAAGAGTGTTCAACAACATCTCACGACAAAAAATGACGCCTCAACTCACCATGGAGATACTCGACGACATTGATAATTTGAGGAAGGCAGGACTGGGTGGTGTTGGTGCTTTAGATCCTTTCGTGAGAGAGTAGTTCATGTACCTAGGGTGTAGGAGTGGGTATTTCAGTTACCCTACTAGATGTTCGAATCACGCTAAGGCTCTTGTAAATAACTTTCCGCCTTCTATAAAAATATGGTACGCCATTGGCGTAATCTTGAAAAAAACAACTATGCTTTGAATTAAAAAACATACTCGATCGGGTCCGGTAACTCTAGCGAGTTAGTTTTTCTCGCTGGCGGGAGGCGGGACACATATGGCTCCCCCCAAGTAAATTGCCCTTAAAGAAGCACAAATATTGAGTAACATGTATGCACTTTTTTTAAAAAACATTTGGTCTATTCATCTTCAATCATCGCAGTACAAGGAACACCAGCAATAATAAAAATTATGTTCAGATCAGTAGACCACCTAGCGTCGACTACAAGCATTGAAGCGAGCCAAAGGACCGCCGCCGTCATCGACCATCCCTCGTCGGAGTCAGAAAGTCATCGTGCTAAGGCCCCATAGAACCAGCACACTATAACAACAACCGCCGCTGATGAAGAGTAGTGTGGATCAAAGGATCCAAACCGGAGACACGCAAACAATGGCGAATCCAGTGGGGGTGCCTATACTAATTAGGCTAACATGTGTTTATTAGGAGTGCTCATATGCATGTGTGTTATCTTGACACCCCCTAGGACGACTATCTAGCTCCACCACTGCACATGAACGTATACTAATGGTTACCAAATTTGAGAAAATTCAGCAAAGATAGATCCACTGGAAACACTCGTCCACACGCTTGCCGATGATGCTAGACGCACCACCAGAGCGGGGCTAGGTTAGGAGAACTTTATTCCATCTTTAAGGAGTTGCCACCGTCTCGCCTTCCTAAACAGGACACAAACCCTAACAATTCTCAAAAATATATCTAAAAACGGAGCCCTCCCGCCGACAAGGGTCAGGATCCACCGCACCCCCATGGCACTAAGGCCACCAGAGACGAGGTGGATCAATGGCCGCGCTGGCGGGAGGGGGAGAAACCCTAAACTTGTTTTGGGGAGGAGGCGCGTGAGGCGCAACCATTAAATTTATATTTTGAACTAGTACATGTGTAATTAAACTTTTTAGAAATCTTAAATTATATTGTCCTTATGTAATAGTATAAAGCTAGGATATTTGTAGCCAATAATTTTCATATCCAGCTCATATTGTATATTTGTTTCCTTATTCATTCTCAGGTAGTATTGGCTTCTTAGCCCCGACTCTTACTCTAAGAAAAATCATTTTTTTAGCAACAAGGAGCAAGGAGGGACCCGAAGGTCCCAAAAGTTGGCATTAATTATGCAAAAATTTATACAACACCACAAAAAGGAGCCTAAAAAAATAAAAGATTACAACCAAGTCTTCCCCTTTTGCAAATAGGCCCTTAGAGCTAAAACAAAAAAACAATCCAGTCCTATTGCGTCAAGCAACCATGTGGGAGACTCATTCACAACCGTCTCCGACCGCATCCTTGCCATCTTTGAGCAATGGAGAAAGGGTGTCCCAATGGAGTTTGAACCATGAAGCAGACCGGAGCTAGCTGGTTGTTTGATCTCCTGCATCGGCTGCATATGTCGATGCAGTGATCTAGGATAACTAAGAACATCACAACTAGCACTCAATTCCCACAACACGCCATATCGAAGGTGGATGAGTGCAGATTTGAACCCTCTCCGTCCTTCCGCCACCATGGCATCCAAGACAGAGAGGATGAGGAGAAGGAGTTGCACCAATCCAATCTGGCGAGCCAACGAGCTTATTTAGAGAGCCTCCACCATATCCTCGTCAACGGCCGCCGTTCATCATGGAAGGCCACATTGGGAACGAACCAACAATTGCGAGGCTCTGTTCGCGAGCACTAGCACAAAGCTCCACATCCACGACATAAAGCTAGTCACCCTTAAGGTAAAACACCAAAATCTATTGTTGTACATGATGGCTACCCGCCCCATCCACGATCCTCACACCCGGTGGTTACGCCGCCGTGGATAAAGCAAAAGGAACAGGGGAGAAGTAGACTCTCAACGAAGACAAGCATGAGAGAGAAGGAAATGGGAGAAATGAGTGCCTAATCTTTTTTCTAAGAAAATCATGTGGTTCAGGATATAAAATGAGTAATTTTGTCAGTTTTGTTTTCACTCCTATTTTTTCCATTGGTGATACAGTTGTTTGGGTCAAATATAAAAAGTATACAAAGAAAACCACTTAAGAAGTCATGATGTAGACATTGATATTTCTGTAATAATTGATTCATAGACAACCAGTTGCTAGGATAGCATCGCTCATCATTTCGAACCTATGATCTGGAAGTTTATACATGATGATTCCTTGTAATTAGAGTGTTTTTATATGTAATTTGTGCGAACATCATGCAAAATTTCTATGGCCAAAAGAAAAAAGTCCGCTTAAAAGTTTATAAAAAAAAACTCACTAAAGAAGTCATGATACAGACATTGATATTTATGCAATAATTGATTCATAGACAATCAATCGCCAGGATAACACCAGTCATCACTCTATGCAGAAGTTGCCTAATTTGTTTTTGTGTAAGCGCTTTTCTTGAATGTTGGATGTTAATCCTACATAATCCAACGATGAGGTGTGGCTTCTACCTCCCGACCTCCTCCACTTCTTCCTCCTCCTTTAGCCGCCGAACTCTCATCCATCATTGCACTCGTCTCTGCCTGCGACGTCAGTCCTTGTTGCCGCCCACGTCATCTTCATCTCCATCTCTAGCAAGGTACCTATCTCATCCGAGCGGTGGTCGGAGTTAAAGGGCCCACACCCACACCTAAGAACTCTCGTCCTCCTCCAGTCATATCTCAGACACACACGGAGTTCCGCTTCGTGTGTTCCTCTGACCTTTTTATTTTCTGGAAAATTCAGACAATTTATGCATAGTTGGTGTGGTTTTTGTTTGACACAAGAGCCAGGTTAGGCCAATTCCAGCGCGCGGTCTCAAACCGAAGTCTGCTTTGTCTGAATTTCGTCTGTTTAGGATGGCAATGGGTAGAAAAACGGATATGCGTGAGGTTAGGCCAATTCCAGCGCGCGGTCTCAAACCGAAGTCTGCTTTGTCTGAATTTCGTCTGTTTAGGATGGCAATGGGTAGAAAAAGGGATATGCGTGTCTGGCTTCTGTTGGAGGCGCCCAATGCAGCCGACTACCCCAAAATGTCCGCTCGTGCGTTTGCCCCTGCGGTCGCCCCACAGCAGCATCAGCTCATGCCCCCCGCCGCACCAGCGCGTCGTGCCACAGCTCGCTAGCTAGCACACCCGCCGCCCCGTGCCATAGCTAGCTAGCTACCTATCCCGCACAACCGCTTGCCATAGCTTGCTAGCTAGCTATCCCGCACAGCCACTCGCGCGCATGCCGCCCTCCCCTGCACCACAGCTCGCCCGCCTGCATGCCGCACAGCCGCCCTTGCCCGTGCCACAGCTCGTGCGCCTGCCATCGTCGCCAGTGCGCTCGCGCTGCAGCCGCACGCTGCGCCGGCCGCGCAGCCGCTCGCGTGCACGCCGCCCTTTCCCGCGCCACAGCTCGCGCGCACGCCCCGGCCCAGCCGGTGTGGTGCGCCCCGGCCTCGGCCGCCGCGAGCTCGGCCGGGCCCGCGCGCGCTCCGCCACGCCCCGCGCCGGTCGCTTCGCCACGCCACGGCCCCGGCCGTCACGAGAGCGTCGGCCCGCCCCGCTCGTCGCCTCGCCGCCCGCCACCTCACCCACAGCAGCGCCCCGCACCCATTGTCGCACGCGCCCGCAGCAGCAACAGCTGGCCACGCGCGTTCGCCTCAGCCCGTACCCGCGCCACGCGCCCTCGCGTGCTCGCCCCCCTCGCCACGCACTCGCGCCGGCCACGCCCGTCTCCCCACGACCACACTCGCAAGAGCCTCGCCTCGCTGCGCAACATGCTTGTGTTGGGGAAAGTAGCATGCAATTTCAAGAAAAATCCTACGATCATGCAAGATCTATCTAGAAGATGCATAGCAACGAGAGGGGGGGAGTGTGTCCACGTACCCTCGTAGACCTAAAGCGGAAGCATTAGATTAACGTGGTTGATGTAGTCGAAGGTCTTCACGGTCCAACCGATCTAGTACCGAACGTACGACACCTCCGAGTTCAGCACACGTTCAGCTCGATGACGTCCCCCGAACTCTTGATCCAGCAAAGGGTCGAGGGAGAGTTCCGCCAGGATGATGGCATGGTGACGGTGATGGTGATGTGATCCGCGCAGAGCTTCACCTAAGCACCAAGAAGCTATGACCGGAGGAGTAAACTGTGGAGGGGGCACCGCACACGGCTAAGAGAACAATTGATGTGCCTTTGGGGTGCCCCCCGCCCCCATATATAAAGGAGGGGAGGAGGAGGCGGTCGTCCAGTAGGGGGCGCGCCAAGGGGGAGTCCTACTAGGACTCCTACTCCTAGTAGGATTCGGCCCCCCTTCTTTTCCTTCTCTTGGATGTGGAAAGGGGGGAGGAGAGGGAGTAGGAGAAGGAAAGGGGGGTGGCGCCCCCTTCCCTAAACCAATTCGGCTTCCTTCCTTGTGGGCGGCGCACCAGTCCCTTGTGGGCTGGTTATCCTCCTTCCTATGGTCCATATGGCCCATATCTTCCCCCGGGAGGTTCTGGTAACCCCTTAGTACTCCGGTAAAATAACCGAATCACTCGGAACCATTCCGATGTTCGAATACTATCTTCCAATATATGAATCTTTACCTCTAGACCATTTTGAGACTCCTCTTCATGTCCGTGATCTTATTAGGGACTCCAAACAAACTTCGTTCACCAAAACACATAACTCATCATACAAATCGTCATCGACGTTAAGCGTGTGGACACTACAGGTTCGAGAACTATGTAGACATGACCGAGACACATCTCCGGTCAATAACCAATAGAGGAACCTGGATGATCATATTGGTTCCTACATATTCTATGAAGATTTTCATCGGTCAAACCGTAATAACAACATACGTTATTCCCTTTGGCATCGGTAGTTACTTGCCCGAGATTCTATCGTCGGTATCATCATACTGATACGTCTCCAACGTATCTATAATTTTTTATTATTCCATGCTATTATATTATCTGTTTTGGATGTTAATGAGCTTTATTTTACACTTTTATATTATTTTTGGGACTGACCTATTAACCGGAGGCCCAGCCCAAATTGTTGTTTTTTGCCTATTTCAGTGTTTCGTAGAAAAGGAATATCAAACGGAATCCAAACGGAATGAAACCTTCGGGAACGTGATTTTTGGAACAAACGTGATCCAGAGGACTTGGAGTGGACGTCAAGAAATGAACAAGGCGGCCATGAGGCAGGGGGCGTGCCCTCCCCCTCGTGGGCCCCTCATGGCTCAGCCAACCTACTTCTTCCTCCTATATATGTTCACATACCCCGAAAACATCCAGGAGCACCACGAAACCCTATTTCCACCGCCGCAACCTTCTTACCCAAGAGATCCCATCTTGGGGCCTTTTCCGAAGCTCTGCCGGAGGGGGCATTGATCACGGAGGGCCTCTACATCAACTCCATGGCCCCTCCGATGATGTGTGAGTAGTTTACTTCAGACCTTCGGGTCCATAGCTAGTATCTAGATGGCCCCTATGATGATGTTTTAATTCAGCCGCAGGAGGCACTTTTATGGAAATTACTTTAGGAGAAGCTACTAAACTCCTAGACAATATTATGGTTAATTATTCTTAATGGCACACTAAAAGATCTACTAGTAAAAAGGTGCATGCAATTGAAGAGATTAATGTTTTGAGTGGAAAGATGGATGAACTTATGAATTTTTTTGCTAATAAGAGTGCTCGTACTGATCCTAATGATATGCCTTTGTCTACTTTGATTGAGAATAATAATGAATCTATGGATGTGAATTTTGTTGGTAGGAACAATTTTGGTAACAACGCGTATAGAGGTAATTTTAATTCTAGGCCGTTTCCTAGTAATTCCTATAATAATTATGGTAATTTCTACAAAAATTCTTATGGAAATTATAATAATATGCCCTCTGATTTTGAATCTAGTATTAAATAATTTATTAGTTCGCAAAAGAGTTTCAATGCTTTGATTGAAGAAAAATTGCTTAAGATTGATGAGTTGGTTGGGAACGTGGATAGAATTTCTCGTGATGTTGATTCTTTTAAACTTATATCTATTCCACCTAAGCATGATATCAATGAGTCTCTCAAAGCTATGAGAATTTCCATTTATGAGTGCAAAGAAAGAACCGCTAGGATGCGTGCTAAAAAGATTGCTTTGTGAAAGCGTGTTCTTTTAGTTTTCATGATAATAAGGATGAAGATCTAAAAGTTATTGATGTGTCCCCTATTAAATCCTTGTTTTGCAATATGAAACTTGATAATTATGGGACTGGAGATGAGTCAACTTTAGTCAGAAGGCGTCCCAATGATTCGGAGTTTTTAGATCTTGATGCAAAAATTGATAAAAGTGGGATTGGAGAGGTCAAAACTTTAGATAGCAACGAACCCACTATCTTGGATTTCAAGGAATTGAATTATGATAATTGCTCTTTGATAGATTGTATTTCCTTGTTGCAATCCATGCTAAATTCTCCTCATGCTTATAGTCAAAATAAAGTTTTTACTAAACATATCGTTGATGCTTTGATGCAATCTTATGAAGAAAAACTTGAGCTGGAAGTTTCTATTCCTAGAAAACTTTATGATGAGTGGGAACCTACAATTAAAATTAAAATTAAAGACCATGAGTGCTATGCTTTGTGTGATTTGGGTGCTAGTGTTTCCATGATCCCAAAAACTTTGTGTGATTTGCTAGGTTTCCGTGAATTTGATGATTGTTCTTTAAACTTGCACCTTGCGGATTTCACCATTAAGAAACCTATGGGAAAAATTAATGATGTTCTTATTGTTGCAAATAGGAATTATGTGCCCGTAGATTTCATTGTTCTTGATATAGATTGCAATCCTTCATGTCCTATTATCCTTGGTAGACCTTTCCTTAGAACGATTGGTGCAATTATTGATATGAAGGAAGGGAATATTAGATTCCAATTTCCGTTAAGGAAAGGCATGGAATACTTCCCTAGAAAGAAAACTAAATTACCATATGAATCTATTATGAGATCTACTTATGGATTGCCTACCAAAGATGGCAATACCTAGTTCTATCTTCGCTTTTATGCCTAGCTAGGGGTGTTAAATGATAGCGCTTGTTGGGAGGCAACCCAATTTTATTTTTATCCCTTAGTTTTTTCTCCTGTTTAGTAATAAATAATTTATCTAGCCTCTGTTTTGGTTGTGTTTTTTGTGTTTAATTAATGTTTGTGCCAAGTAGAACCGTTGGGAAGACTTGGGGAAAGTCTTTTTGATCTTTCTGTAAAAAACAGAAACTTTAGCGCTCACGAGAATTGCTTCCATATTTTACTGGAGAGTGATATTTAGTTAATTATTTTTGAACATGATTAAGAGATCAATTCCTCACGTCCAGTAATTTATTTTAGAATTTTGGGGGTTCCAGAAGTATTCGAAACCTACAGATTACTACAGACTGTTCTGTTTTTGACAGATTCTGTTTTTCGTGTGTTGTTTGCTTATTTTGATGAATCTATGGCTAGTAATAGAGTTTATGAACCATAGAAAAGTTGGAATACAGTAGGTTTAACACCAATATAAATCAATAATGATTTCATTACAGTACCTTGAAGTGGTGGTTTGTTTTCTTTTACTAATGGAGCTCACGAAGATTTTCTTTTAAGTTCTGTGTTGTGAAGTTTTCAAGTTTTGGGTAAAGATTTGATGGATTACGGAACAAGGAGTGGCAAGAGCCTAAGCTTGGGGATGCCCAAGGCACCCCAAGGTAAAATACAAGGACACCAAAAAGCCTAAGCTTGGGGATGCCCCGGAAGGCAAGGCATCCCCTCTTTCGTCTTCGTCCATCGGTAACTTTACTTGGAGCTATATTTTTATTCGCCACATGATATGTGTTTTACTTGGAGCGTCTTGTATGATTTGAGTCTTTGCCTTTTAGTTTAACACAATCATCCTTGATGTACACGCCTTCTGGGAGAGACACACATGAATTGGAATTTATTAGAATACTCTATGTGCTTCACTTATATCTTTTGAGCTATATAGTTTTTGCTCTAGTGCTTCACTTATATCTTTTAGAGCACGGCGGTGGTTCTATTTTATAGAAATAATTGATCTCTCATGCTTCACTTATATCATTTTGCGAGTCCTTTAGAACAACATGGTAATTCACTTTGGTTATAAATTTTAAATGCTAAGAGAAGTTGCATGCTTGGTAGACGGTTTTGAGATATAAAGGTGGTAATATTAGAGGTGTGCTAGTTGAGTAATTGTGGAATTGATGAATACTTGCGTTGAAGTTGGCAAGTCCCATATGAAGGAAATATGCCCTAGAGGCAACAATAAAGTTATTATTTATTTCCTTATATCATGATAAATGTTTATTATTCATGCTAGAATTGTATTAACCGGAAAGATAATACATGTGTGAATACATAGACAAACAGAGTGTCACTAGTATGCCTCTACCTGACTAGCTCGTTGATCAAAGATGGTTATGTTTCCTAACCATAGACATGAGTTGTCATTTGATTAACAGGATCACATCATTAGGAGAATGATGTAATTGACTTGACCCATTATGTTAGCTTAGCACTTGATCGTTTAGTTTGTTGCTATTGCTTTCTTCATGGCTTATACATGTTCCTATGACTATGAGATTATGCAACTCCCGTTTACCGGAGGAACACTTTGTGTGCCACCAAACGTCACAACGTAACTGGGTGATTATAAAAGTGCTCTACAGGTGTCTCCGAAGGTACTTGGGTTGGCGTATTTCGAGATTAGGATTTGTCACTCTGATTGTCGGAGAGGTATCTTTGGGCCCACTCGGTAATGCACATCACTATAAGCCTTGCAAGCATTGCAACTAATGAGTTAGTTGCGGGATGATGTATTACGGAACGAGTAAAGAGACTTGCCGGTAACGAGATTGAACTAGGTATTGAGATACCGACGATCGAATCTCGGGCAAGTAACATACCGATGACAAAGGGAACAACGTATGTTGTTATGCGGTTTGACCGATAAAGATCTTCGTAGAATATGTAGGAGCCAATATGAGCATCCAGGTTCCGCTATTGGTTATTGACCGGAGACGTGTCTCGGTCATGTCTACATAGTTCTCGAACCCGTAGGGTCCGCACGCTTAAAGTTCGACGACGGTTATATTATGAGTTTATGTGTTTTGATGTACCGAAGGAGTTCAGAGTCCCGGATGAGATCGGGGACATGACGAGGAGTCTCTAAATGGTCAAGACGTAAAGATCGATATATTGGACGACTATATTCGGACATCGGAAAGGTTCCGAGTGATTCGGGTATTTTCGGGAGTACCGGGGGTGTTATGGGAATTCGTATTGGGCCTTAATGGGCCATACGGGAAAGGAGAGAAAGGCCTCAAAGGGTGGCCGCACCCCTCCCCATGGGCTGGTCCGAATTGGACTAGGGAGGGGGGCGCCCCCTTCCTTCCTTCTCCTTTTTCCTTCCTTCTCCTTCCCTCCTACTCCTACTACTTGGAAGGGCTCCTAGTTCTACTAGGAAAGGGAGAATCCCACTCCCGGTGGGAGTAGGACTCCCCTAGGGCGCGCCATAGAGAGGGCCGGACCTCCCCCTCCTCCACTCCTTTATATACGGGGCAAGGGGCACCCCAAAGACACAACAATTGATCCCTTGGATCTCTTAGCCGTGTGCGGTGCCCCCTTCCACCATAATCCACCTCGGTCATATCGTAGCGGTGCTTAGGCGAAGCCCTGCGTCGGTAGAACATCATCATCGTCACCACGCCGTCGTGCTGACGGAACTCTCCCTTAAAGCTCGTCTGGACCGGAGTTCGAGGGACGTCATCGAGTTGAACGTGTGCAGAACTCGGAGGTGCCGTGCGTTCGGTACTTGATCGGTCGGATCGTGAAGACGTACGACTACATCAACCGCGTTGTGCTAACGCTTCCGCTTTCGGTCTACGAGGGTACGTGGACAACACTCTCTCCTCTCGTTGCTATGCATCACCATGATCTTGCATGTGCGTAGGAAATTTTGAAATTACTATGTTCCCCAACAGTGGTATCAGAGCCAGGTTTTATGCGTTGATGTAATATGCATGAGTAGAACACAAGTGAGTTGTGGGCGATATAAGTCATACTGCTTACCAGCATGTCACACTTTGGTTCGGCGGTATTGTTTCATGAAGCGGCCCGGACCGACATTACGCGTACGCTTACGCGAGACTGGTTTTACCGTCGTGCTATGCACACAGGTGACTAGCGGGTGTCAGTTTCTCCAACTTTAGTTGAACCGAGTGTGGCTACGCCCGGTCCTTGAGAAGGTTAAAACAACACTAACTTGACAAACTATCGTTGTGGTTTTGATGCGTAGGTAAGAACGGTTCTTGCTCAACCCGTAGCAGCCACGTAAAACTTGCAACAACAAAGTAGAGGACGTCTAACTTGTTTTTGTAGGGCATGTTGTGATGTGATATGGTCAAGACGTGATGAGATATAAGTTGTTGTATAAGATGATCATGTTTTGTTGAAGTTATCGGCAACTGGCAGAAGCCTTATGGTTGTCTCTTTATTGCATAAGATGCAAGCGCCAAATAATTGCTTTACTTTATCGCTATGCGATAGCAATAGTTGCAAGAGCAATAGTTGGCGAGACGATCATGTGATGACACATTGATATAGATCAAGATGATGGAGGTCATGGTGTCATGCCGGTGACGATGGAAATCATGGCGATGCTTTGGAGATGGAGATCAAAGGCACAAGATGACGATGGCCATATCATGTCACATATTTTGATTGCATGTGATGTTTATCTTTTAGACATCTTATTTTGCTTAGTTCTATGGTAGCTTTATAAGATGATCTCTCACTAATTATCAAGGTACAAGTGGTCTCCCTGAGTATGCACCGTTGCGAAAGTTCTTCGTGTTGAGACACCACGTGATGATCGGGTGTGATAGACTCTATGTTCAAATACAACGGGTGCAAAACAGTTGCACACGCGGAATACTCAGGTTAAACTTGACGAGCCTAGCATATAACAGATATGGCCTCGGAACACTGAGACCGAAAGGTCGAGCGTGAATCATATAGTAGATATGATCAACATAGTGATGTTCACCATTGAAACTACTCCATCTCACGTGATGATCAGACATGGTTTAGTTGATATGGATCACGTGATCACTTAGAGGATTAGAGGGATGTCTATCTAAGTGGGAGTTCTTAAGTAATATGATTAATTGAACTTAAATTTATCATGAACTTAGTCCTGGTAGTATTAGCATATCTATGTTGTAGATCAATAGCCCACGTTTAGCTCCCCTGTTTTATTTTTGATATGTTCCTAGATAAAACTAAGTTGAAAGATGTTAGTAGCAATGATGCGGATTGGATCCGTGATCTGAGGTTTATCCTCATTGCTGCATAGAAGAATTATGTCCTTGATGCACCGCTAGGTGACAGACCTATTGCAGGAGCAGATGCAGACGTTATGAATGTTTGGCTAGCTCAATATGATGACTACTTTATAGTTTAGTGCACCATGCTTAACGGCTTAGAATTGGAACTTCAAAGACTTTTTGAACGTCATGGACCATATGAGATGTTCTAGGAGTTGAAGTTAATATTTCAAGCAAATACCCGAGTTGAGAGATATGAAGTCTCCAACAAGTTCTATAGCTAAAAGATGGAGGAGAATAGCTCAAGCAGTGATCATGTGCTCAGATTGTCTGGGTACTACAATCGCTTGAATCAAGTGGGAGTTAATCTTCCAGATAAAATAGTGATTGACAGAATTCTCTAGTCACCATCACCAAGTTAGTAGAACTTCGTGATGAACTATAATATGCAAGGGATGGCGAAAGTAATTCCCAAGCTCTTTGTGATGCTAAAATCAACGAAGGTAGAAATCAAGAAAAACATCAAGTGTTGATGGTTAACAAGACCACTAGTTTCAAGAAAAGGGCAAAGGGAAGAAGGGGAACTTCAAGAAGAACGGCAAGCAAGTTGCTGCTCAAGTGAAGAAGCCCAAGTCTGGACCTAAGCCTGAGACTGAGTGCTTCTACTGCAAAGGGACTGGTCACTGGAAGCGGAACTGCCCCAAGTATTTGGTGGATAAGAAGGATGGCAAAGTGAACAAAGCTATATTTGATATACATGTTATTGATGTGTACTTTACTAGTGTTTATAGCAACCCCTCGGTATTTGATACCAGTTCAGTTGCTAAGAGTAGTAACTCGAAACGGGTGTTGCACAATGAACAAATACTAGTTGAGGGTGAAGTGACGATGTGTATTGGAAGTGGTTCCAAGATTGATATGATCATCATCGCACACTCCCTATACTCTCGGGATTAGTGTTGAACCTAAAATAAATGTTATTTAGTGTTTGTGTTAAGCATGAATATGATTGGATCATGTTTATTGCAATACGGTTATTCATGTAAGTTAGAGAATAATTGTTGTTCTGTTTACATGAATAAGACCTTCTATGGTCATACACCCAATGAAAATGGTTTGTTGGATCTCGATCATGGTGATACACATTTTCATAATATTGAAGCCAAAATATGCAAAGTTAATAATGATAGTGCAACTTATTTGTGGCACTGCCGTTTAGGTCATATTGGTGTAAAGCGCATGAAGAAACTCCATGTTGATGGACTTTTGGACTCACTTGATTATGAATCACTTGATGCTTGCGAACCATGCCTCATGGGCAAGATGACTAAGACTCCGTTCTCTGGAACAATGGAGCGAGCAACTGACTTATTGGAAATAATACATACTGATGTATGCGGTCCGATGAGTGTTAAGGGTCATGGCAAGTATCGTTATTTTCTGACCTTCTCAGATGATTTGAGCAGATATGGGTATATCTACTTGATGAAACACAAGTCTGAAACATTTGAAAAGTTTAAAGAATTTCAGAGTGAAGTGGAGAATCATCGTAACAAGAAAATAAAAGTTTCTACGATATGATCACAGAGGTAGAATATTTGAGTTATGAGTTTGGCCTTCAGTTGAAACAATGTGAAATAGTTTCACTACTCATGCCACCTGGAACACCACAGTGTAATGGTGTGTCCGAATGTCATAACCGTACTTTATTAGATATGGTGCGATCTATGATGTCTCTTATCGATCTACCATTATCGTTTTGGGGTTATGCATTAGAGACAGCTGCATTCACGTTAAATAGGGCACCATCTAAATCCGTTGAGACGACACCATATGAAGTGTGGTTTGGCAAGCAACCAAAGTTGTCGTTTCTTAAAATTTGGGGTTGTGATGCTTATGTGAAAAAGTTTCATCCTGATAAGCTCAAACCCAAATCGGAGAAATGTGTCTTCATAGGATACCCAAAGGAGACTGTTGGGTACACCTTCTATCACAGATCCGAAGGCAAGACATTCGTTGCTAAGAATGGATCCTTTCTAGAGAAGGAGTTTCTCTCGAAAGAAGTGAGTGGGAGGAAAGTAGAACTTGATGAGGTAACTGTACCTGCTCCCTTATTGAAAAGTAGTTCATCACAGAAATCTGTTCCTGTGACTACTACACCAATTAGTGAGGAAGCTGATGATGATGATCATGTAACTTCAGATCAAGTTACTACCGAACCTCGTAGGTAAACCAGAGTGAGATCCGCACCAGAGTGGTACGGTAATCCTGTTCTGGAGGTCATGTTACTTCACCATGACAAGCCTATGAACTATGAGGAAGCGATGATGAGCCCAGATTCTGCGAAATGGCTTGAGGCCATGAAATCTGAGATGAGATCCATGTATGAGAACAAAGTATGGACTTTGATTGACTTGCCCATTGATCGGCGAGCCATTGAGATTAAATGGATCTTCAAGAGGAAGACGGACGCTGATAGTAGTGTTACTATCTACAAAGCTAGAATTGTCGAAAAAGGTTTTCGACAAGTTCAAGGTGTTGACTACGATGAGAGTTTCTCACTCGTATCTATGCTTAAGTCTGTCCGAATCATGTTAGCAATTGCCGCATTTTATGAAATCTGGCAAATGGATAAACAAAACAACATTTCTTAATGGATTTATTAAAGAAGAGTTGTATATGATGCAACCAGAAGGTTTTGTCAATCCTAGAGGTACTAACAAAATATGCAAGCTCCAGCAATCCATCTATGGACTGGTGCAAGCATCTCGGAGTTGGAATATACGCTTTGATAAGTTGATCAAAGCATATAGTTTATACAAACTTGCGGTGAAGCCTGTATTTACAAGAAAGTGAGTGGGAGCACTACAACATTTCTGATAAGTATATGTGAATGACATATTGTTGATCGGAGATAATGTAGAATTATTCTGCAAAGCATAAAGGAATGTTTTAAAGAAGTTTTTCAAAGAAAGACCTCGGTGAAGCTGCTTACATATTGAGCATCAAGATCTATAGAGATAGATCTAGACGCTTGATAAATTTATTCAATGAGTACATACCATGACAAGATTTTGAAGTAGTTCAAGATGGAACAGTCAAAGAAGGAGTTCTTGCCTGTGTTACAAGGTGTGAAGTTGAGTAAGGCTCAAAACCCGACCACGGCAGAAGATAGAGAGAGAGTGAAAGTCATTCCCTATGCCTCAGCCATAGGTTCTATAAAGTATGCCATGCTCTATACCAGAACTATATTATACCCTGTCCTGAGTTTGGCAAGGGAGTACAATAGTAATCTAGGAGTAGATCACTGGACAGCGGTCAAAATTATCCTTAGTGGAATAAGGATAGGTTTCTCGATTATGGAGGTGACAAAAGGTTCATCGTAAAGGGTTACGTCGATGCAAATTTTGACACTGATCCAGATGACTCTAAATCTCGATCTGGATACATATTGAAAGTGGGAGCAATTAGCTAGAGTAGCTCCGTGCAGAGCAATGTTGACATAGAAATTTGCAAAATACTTACGGATCTGAATGTGGCAGACCCGTTGACTAAACTTCTCTCACAAGCAAAACATGATCACACCTTAGTACTCTTTGGGTGTTAATCACATAGCGATGTGAACTAGATTATTGACTCTAGTAAACCCTTTGGGTGTTGGTCACATGTCGATGTGAATATGGGTGTTAATCACATGGTGATGTGAACTATTGGTATTAAATCACATGGCGATGTGAACTAGATTATTGACTCTAGTGCAAGTGGGAGACTGAAGGAAATATGCCCTAGAGGCAATAATAAAGTTATTATTTATTTCCTTATATCATGATAAATGTTTATTATTCATGCTAGAATTGTATTAACCGGAAACATAATACATGTGTGAATACATAGACAAACAGAGTGTCACTAGTATGCCTCTACTTGACTAGCTCGTTCATCAAAGATGGTTATGTTTCCTAACCATAGACATGAGTTGTCATTTGATTAACGGGATCACATCATTAGGAGAATGATGTGATTGACTTGACCCATTCCATTAGCTTAGCACTTGATCGTTTAGTTTGTTGCTATTGCTTTCTTCATGACTTATACATGTTCCTATGACTATGAGATTATGCAACTCCCGTTTACCGGAGGAACACTTTGTGTGCCACCACACGTCACAACGTAACTGGGTGATTATAAAGGTGCTCTACAAGTGTCTCCGAAGGTACTTGGGTTGGCGTATTTCGAGATTAGGATTTGTCACTCCGATTGTCGGAGAGGTATCTCTGGGCCCACTCGGTAATGCACATCACTATAAGCCTTGCAAGCATTGCAACTAATGAGTTAGTTGCGGGATGATGTATTACGGAACAAGTAAAGAGACTTGCCGGTAACGAGATTGAACTAGGTATTGAGATACCGACGATCGAATCTCGGGCAAGTAACATACCGATGACAAAGGAAACAACGTATGTTGTTATGCGGTTTGACCGATAAAGATCTTCATAGAATATGTAGGAGCCAATATGAGCATCTAGGTTCCGCTATTGGTTATTGACCGGAGACGTGTCTCGGTCATGTCTACATAGTTCTCGAACCCGTAGGGTCCGCACGCTTAAAGTTCGATGACGGTTATATTATGAGTTTATGTGTTTTGATGTACCGAAGGAGTTCAGAGTCCCGGATGAGATCGGGGACATACCGAGGAGTCTCTAAATGGTCAAGACGTAAAGATCGATATATTGGACGACTATATTCCGACATCGGAAAGGTTCCGAGTGATTCGGGTATTTTCGGGAGTACCGGGGGTGTTACGGGAATTCGTATTGGGCCTTAATGGGCCATACGGGAAAGGAGAGAAAGGCCTCAAAGGGTGGCCGCACCCCTCCCCATGGGCTGGTCCGAATTGGACTAGGGAGGGGGGCGCCCCCTTCCTTCCTTCTCCTTTTTCCTTCCCTTTCCTTCCCTCCTACTCCTACTACTTGGAAGGGCTCCTAGTTCTACTAGGAAAGGGAGAATCCTACTCCCGGTGGGAGTAGGACTCCCCTAGGGCGCGCCATAGAGAGGGCCGGACCTCCCCCTCCTCCACTCCTTTATATACGGGGGCAAGGGGCACCCCAAAGACACAACAATTGATCCCTTGGATCTCTTAGCCGTGTGCGGTGCCCCCTTCCACCATAATCCACCTCGGTCATATCGTAGCGGTGCTTAGGCGAAGCCCTGCGTCGTTAGAACATCATCATCGTCACCACGCCGTCGTGCTGACGGAACTCTCCCTTAAAGCTCGGCTGGACCGGAGTTCAAGGGACGTCATCGAGTTGAACGTGTGCAGAACTCGGAGGTGCCGTGCGTTCGGTACTTGATCGGTCGGATCGTGAAGACGTACGACTACATCAACCGCGTTGTGCTAACGCTTCCGCTTTCGGTCTACGAGGGTACGTGGACAACACTCTCTCCTCTCGTTGCTATGCATCACCATGATCTTGCATGTGCGTAGGAAATTTTGAAATTACTATGTTCCCCAACACCATAGCATGCACGTATGTTGAACGTTATGTGACAAATTTGAAGCATGGGGTATTCTTTGATTGCTTTCCTTATGAGTGGCGGTCGGGGACGAGCGATGGTCTTTTCCTACCAATCTATCCCCCTAGGAGCATGCGCGTAGTGCTTGGTTTTGATGACTTGTAGACTTTTGCAATAAGTATGTGAGTTCTTTATGACTAATGTTGAGTCCATGGATTATACGCACTCTCACCCTTCCATCATTGCTAGCTTCTTCGGTACCGTGCATTGCCATTTCTCACCTTGAGAGTTGGTGCAAACTTCGCCGGTGCATCCAAACCCCGTGATATGATACACTCTATCACACATAAGTCTCCTTATATCTTCCTCAAAACAGCCACCATACCTACCTATTATGGCATTTCCATAGCCATTCCGAGATATATTGCCATGCAACTTTCCACTGTTCCATTTATTATGACATGCATCATCATTGTCATATTGCTTTGCATGATCATGTAGTTGACATCGTATTTGTGGCAAAGGCACCATTCATAATTTTTTCATACATGTCACTCTTGATTCATCGCTATACCGATACACCGCCGGAGGCATTCACATAGAGTCATATTTTGTTCTAAGTATCAAGTTGTAATTCATGAGTTGTAAGAAAATAAAAGTGTGATGATCATCATTAGAGCATTGTCCCATGTGAGGAAAGGATGATGGAGACTATGATTCCTCCACAAGTCGGGATGAGACTTCGGACGAAAAAAAGAGAGAGAAAAGAGGCCAAAAGAAAAAAAATGCCCAAATAAAGAAAGAACAAAATGAATGAGAGAAAAGGAGAGAAGGGACAATGTTACTATCCTTTTTCCACACTTGTGCTTCGAAGTAGCACCATGATCTTCATGATAGAGAGTCTCTTATTTTGTCACTTTCATATACTAGCGGGAATTTTTCATTATAGAACTTGGCTTGTATATTCCAATAATGGGCTTCCTCAAATGCCCTAGGTCTTCGTGAGCAAGCGAGTTGGATGCACACCCACTTAGTTTATTTGATGAGCTTTCACATATTTATAGCTCTAGTGCATCTGTTGCATGTCAATCCCTACTCCTTGCATTGACATCAATTTGTGGGCAACTCCATAGCCCATTGATTAGCCGCGTCAATGTGAGACTTTCTCCCTTTTTGTCTTCTCACACAACATCAATCATCATATTCTATTCCACCCATAGTGCTATGTCCATGGCTCGCGCTCATATATTGCGTGAAAGTTGAAAGAGTTTGAAAAGGCTAAGTATGAAACAATTGCTTGGCTTGTCATCGGGGTTGTGCATGATGAGAGCATTTTGTGTGACGAAAATGAAGCATGGACAAACTATATGACTTTGTAGGGATAAGTTTTCTTTGGCTATGGTATTTTGATAAGACATAATTTCTTGATTAGCATACTTGGAGTATTACTATTTTTATGTCAACAATAAACTTTTATCTTGAATCTTTCGAATCTGAACATTCATGCCACAATAGAGAAAAATACATTGAAGAATATTCTAGAAAGCATTCCACATCAAAAATGTTGTTTTTATCATTTACCTACTCGAGGATGAGCATGAATTAAGCTTAGGGATGCTTGATACGTCTCCAAATATCTATAATTTTTTATGGTTCCATGCTATTATATTATCTGTTTTGGATGTTAATGGGCTTTATTTTACACTTTTATATTATTTTTGGGACTAACCTATTAATAGGAGGCCCAACCCAAATTGCTGTTTTTTTGCCTATTTCAGTGTTTCGTAGAAAAGGAATATCAAACGGAGTCCAAACGGAATGAAACCTTCGGGAACGTGATTTTTGGAACAAACGTTCCAGAGGACTTGGAGTGGATGTCAAGAAACGAACGAGGCGGCTATTGCTACCTCTTGAGCACCGCGTTGGTTTTCCCTTGAAGAGGAAAGCGTGATGCAGCAAAGTAGCGTAAGTATTTCCCTCAGTTTTTGAGAACCAAGGTATCAATCCAGTAGGAGGCCACGCACGAGTCCCTCGCACCTACACAAACAAATACAATCCTCGCAACCAACGCAATAAAGAGGTTGTCAATCCCTTCACGGTCACTTACGAAAGTGAGATCTGATAGATATGATAAGATAATATTTTTGGTATTTTTATGATAAAGATGCAAAGTAAATAAAGCAAAATAAAAATGGCGCCAGAAATAGCTTGTTGATGGGAGATTAATATGATGGAAAATAGACCACGGGGCCATAGGTTTCACTAGTGGCTTCTCTCATGAGCATAAGTATTACAGTGGGTAAATAAATTACTGTTGAGCAATTGATAGAATTGAGCATAGTTATGAGAATATCTAGGTATGATCATGTGTATAGGAATCACGTCCGCGACAAGTAGACCGACTCCTGCCTGCATCTACTACTATTACTCCACACATCGACCGCTATCCAGCATGCATCTAGAGTATTAAGTTCAAAAGAACAGAGTAACGCTTTAAGTAAGATGACATGATGTAGAGGGATAAACTCATGCAATATGATATAAACCCCATCTTGTTATCCTCGATGGCAACGATACAATACGTGCCTTGCTGCCCCTACTGTCACTGGGAAAGGACACCGCAAGATTGAACCCAAAGCTAAGCACTTCTCCCATTGAAAGAAAGATCAATCTAGTAGGCCAAACCAAACTGATAATTCAAAGAGACTTGCAAAGATAACCAATCATACATAAAAGAATTCAGAGAAGATTCAAATATTGTTCATAGATAAACTTGATCATAAACCCACAATTCATCGATATCAACAAACACACCGCAAAAGAAGATTACATCGAATAGATCTCCACGAGAATCGTGGAGAACTTTGTATTGAGATCCAAAAAGAGAGAAGAAGCCATCTAGCTAATAACTATGGACCCGAAGGTCTGAGGTAAACTACTCACACATCATCGGAGAGGCTATGGTGTTGATGTAGAAGCCCTCCATGATCAATACCCCCTCCGGCAGGACGTCAGAAAAGGCCCCAAGATGGGATCTCACGGGTACAGAAGGTTGCGGTGGTGGAATTAGGTTTTCGTGGATGCCTCTGTTGGTTTGGGGGTACGTAGGTATATATAGGAGGAAGAAGTACGTCGGTGGAGCAACGTGGGCCCCACGAGGGTGGAGGGCGCGCCCAGGGGGGCAGGCGCACCCCCTACCTCGTGCCCTCTTGGTTGATGTCTTGACGTAGGGTTCAAGTCCTCTGGATCACGTTCATTCCGAAAATCATGTTCCCGAAGGTTTCATTCCGTTTGGACTCCGTTTGATATTCTTTTTCTGAAAGTGCAACTATCCCTAGGTGGTTTTGGTAATTCCTAACAACATATAGCTCATTGAGCTAATGCTATTCCAAGATTAATATTTCAGGACAAGCTCAATGAATGGCATGTCATGGATGAGGAATGTGGACCCCTCAAAATATTGAGGACAAAAAGATTGGCTCAAGCTCAAAGCTCAAGACTCTACATTTTATATTTTAGTGATCCAAGATCACATTGAGTCTATAGGAAAAGCCAATACTATCAAGGAGGGATGAGGTGTTGCTTAATGGCTTGCTTGCTTCATAGTGCTTAGTGATATGCTCCAAAACCCTCAACTACCTTCCCACATCCACATATGACCTAAACCAAAAGTCAAACTCGGCCCTACCGATTCTTTCTATCCGGCGCCACCGAGTTTCAAATGTCATAGCCACTGCCACAAACCCTAGGCAAATCGGTCTCACTGATAGGGATTTCGGTCACACCGAGATGGGGTTGTAATCTCTCTGTTTCCCTTCGTAAAGTTTCGGTCCTACCGAGATGAGCGATCGGTCCCACCGAGATTGCAATGTAAACTCTCTGTTTCTCTTTCGTAACATTTCGGTCCCACCGAAATGAGCGATCGGTCCCACCAAGTTTACCTGACCAACTCTCTGGTTAGCTTATTACCAAAATCGGTCCCACCGAGTTTGTGTAATCGGTCACACCGAGATTACGTTATGCCCTAACCCTAACCATATCGGTCCTACCGAGTTGCATCTCAGTCCCACCGAAAATCCTAACCGTCACTAGGTTTGCTAAATCGGTCCGACCGAGTTTTTCACTTCGGTCTCACTGAGATTGGTAAACTGTGTGTAACGGTTAGTTTTTGTGTGGAGGCTATATATACCCCTCCACCCACTCTTCATTCGTGGAGAGAGCCATCAGAACATACCTACACTTCCAATACACATTTTCTGAGAGAGAACCACCTACTCATGTGTTGAGGCCAAGATATTCCATTCCTACCATATGAATCTTGATCTCTAGCCTTCCCCAAGTTGCTTTCTACTCAAACCTTCTTTCCACCAAATCCATATCCTGTGAGAGAGAGTTGAGTGTTTGGGAGACTATCATTTGAAGCACAAGAGCAAGGAGTTCATCATCAACACACCATTTGTTACTTCTTGGAGAGTGGTGTCTCCTAGATTGGCTAGGTGTCACTTGGGAGCCTCCGACAAAGATTGTGGAGTTGAACTAAGGAGTTTGTAAGGGCAAGGATATCGCCTACTTCGTGAAGATCTACCGCTAGTGAGGCAAGTCCTTCGTGGGTGATGGCCATGATGGGATAGACAAGGTTGCTTCTTCGTGGACCCTTCGTGGGTGGAGCCCTCCGTGGACTCGCGCAACCGTTACCCTCCGTGGGTTGAAGTCTCCATCAACGTGGATGTACGATAGCACCACCTATCGGAACCACGACAAAAACATCCGTGTCTCCAATTGTGTTTGAATTCTCCAAACCCTTCCGTTTACATTCTTGCAAGTTGCATGCTTTACTTTACGCTGCTCATAGACTCTTTGCATGCTTGCTTGAATTGTGTTAAGATTGCTTGACTTGTGCTAAGATAGCTAAAATCTGCCAAAGACTAAAATTGGGAAAAGGATAGACTTTTATTTGGTCAAGTAGTCTAATCACCCCCCTCTAGACATACTTTCAATCCTACATTTTCTGCGAAACTCTGAAATAGGCAAAAAACAACAATTCTGGGTTGGGCCTCCGGTTAATAGGTTAGTCCCAAAATAATATAAAAGTGTATAACAAAGCCCATTAATCATCCAAAACAAAATATAATAAAGCATGAAGCAATAAAAAATTATAGATATGTTCGAGACGTATCAAGCATCCCCAAGCTTAATTCCTGCTCGTCCTCAAGTAGGTAAATGATAAAAACAGAATTTTTGATGCGGAATGCTACTTAGTATAATTTTTTTAATGTAACCCTCTTAATTGTGGTATGAATATTCAGATCCGAAAGATTCAAGATAAAAGTTTAATATTGACATAAAGGCAATAATACTTCAAGCATGCTGACTAAGCAATTATGTCTTCTCAAAATAACATGGCCAAAGAAAGTTCATCCCTACAAAATCATATAGTTTAGTCATGCTCCATTTTCGTCACACAAGAATGCTCTCATCATGCACAACCCCGATGACAAGCCAAGCGATTGTTTCATACTTTAGTAATCACCTTTTCAACCTTCATGCAATACGTGAGCATGAGCCATGGATATAGCACTATGTGTGGAATAGAACATAATGATGGGGGTTATGTGGAGAAGACAAAAAGGAGAAAGTCTCACATCAACGCGACTAATCAACGGGCTATGGAGATGCCCATCGATTGATGTTAATGCAAGGAGTAGGGATTGCCATGCAACGGATGCACTAGAGCTATAAATGCATGAAAGCTCAACAAAAGAAACTAAGTGGGTGTGCAACCAACTTGCTTGCTCACAAAGACCTAGGGCATTTGAGGAAGACCATTGTTGGAATATACAAGACAAGTTCTATAATGAAAAATTCCCACTAGTATATGAAAGTGACAAAACAAGAGACTCTCTATCATGAAAATCATGGTGCTACTTTGAAGCACAAGTGTGGAAAAAAGGATAGTAGCATTGTCCCTTTTTATTTTTTATTTTCTTGGGGCCTTACTTTTTTTATTTGGCCTTTCTCTTTTTCTCTGGCCTTCCTTTTTTTGGCCTTTCTCTTTTTTTGGGACAATACTCTATGAATAATGATCATCACACTTCTATTTATTTACAACTCAATGATTACAAGTCGATACTAGAAGAAAGTATGACTCTATATGAATACCTCCAACGGTATACCGGGATAGCAAAGAATCAAGAGTGACATGTATGAAAAATTATGAACGGTGGCTTTGCCACAAATACGATGTCAACAACATGATTATGCAAAGCAATATGACAATAATGAACGTGTCATGATAAACGGAACGGTGGAAAGTTGCATGGCAATATATCTTGGAATGGCTATGGAAATGTCATAATAGGTAGGTATGGTGGCTGTTTTAAGGAAGATATAAGGAGGTTTATGTGTGAAAGAGTGTATCATATCACGGGGTTTGGATGCACCGGCGAAGTTTGCACCAACTCTCAATGTGAGAAAGGGCAATGCACGGTACCAAAGAGGCTAGCAATGTTGGAAGGGTAAGAGTGCGTATAATCCATGGACTCAACGTTAGTCATAAAGAACTCATATACTTATTGCAGAAATCTACAGGTCATCAAAAACCAAGCACTAAACGCATGCTCCTAGGGGGATAGATTGGTAGGAAAAGACCATCGTCATCCCCGACCGCCACTCATAAGGAAGACAATCAAAGAACACCTCATGTTTCAAATTTGTTACATAACGTTTACCATGCATGCTACGGGACTTGCAAACTTCAACACAAGTATTTCTCAATTTCACAACTACTAAACTAGCACAACTTTAATATCACTACCTCCATATCTCAAAACAATGATCAATCATCAAACTTCTCTTAGTATTCAACACACTCATAAGAAAGGTTTTTACTAGCCTCGAATACTTAGCATATTAGGATTAATTTCCCAATTTAAGGAAATTACCATGCTGTTTAAGACTCTCAAAATAATATAAGTGAAGAATGAGAGAATAGTAGTTTCTATAAAACAAATCCACCGCCGTGCTCTAAAAGATATAAGTGAAGCACTAGAGCAAAAACTATATAGCTCAAAAGCTATAAGTGAAGCGCATAGAGTATTCTAATAAATTCCGAATCATGTGTGTTTATCTCAAAAGGTGTGTACAGAAAATATGATTGTGGCAAACTAACAAATAAAGACTCAAATAATACAAGACACTCCAAGCAAAACACATATCATGTGGTGAATAAAAATATAGCTCCAAGTAAAGTTACCGATGGAAGTAGACGAAAGAGGGGATGCCTTCCGGGGCATCCCCAAGCTTTGGCTTTTTGGTGTCCTTAGATTATATTGAGGTGCCATGGGCATCCCCAAGCTTAGGCTCTTGCCACTCCTTGTTCCATAATCCATCAAATCTTTTACCCAAAACTTGAAAAATTCACAACACAAAACTTAACAGAAAATCTCGTGAACTCCGTTAGCGAAAGAAAACAAAACACCACTTCAAGGTACTGTAATGAACTCATTATTTATTTATATTGGTGTTAAACCTACTGTATTCCAACTTCTCTATGGTTTATAAACTATTCTACTAGCCATAGATTCATCAAAATAAGCAAACAACACACGAAAAACAGAATCTGTCAAAAACAGAACAGTCTGTAGTAATATGTAGCTAACACAAGTTCTGGAACCCCAAAAATTCTAAAATAAATTTCTGGACGTGAGGAATTTATCTATTAATCATCTTCAAAAATAATTAACTAAATAGTACCTTCCAAATAAAAATGGCAGCAGTTCTTTGAGTGCTAAAGTTTCTGTTTTCTATAGCAAGATTAAAACGACTTTCCCCAAGTCTTCCCAGCGGTTCTAATTGGCACAAACACTAATTAAACACAAAAAACACAACCGAAACAGAGGCTAGATAAATTATTTATTACTAAACAGGAGCAAAAAGTAAGGAATAAAAATAAAATTGGGTTGCCTCCCAACAAGCGCTATCGTTTAATGCCCCTAGCTAGGCATAATAGCAAGGATAGATCTAGGTATTGCCATCTTTGGTTGGCATTTTGTTAATTAGACATCACCCTTAGGAGTTTCTTTCTTTTTATTAATTATCAAACTTCTAGGCACAAAAACAAAAAATTCATTTGTAGTAAATGGCTCCTTAATGATAGCAAAAAGATTGGGATGAATGCTTATAGATTTTTTTGACTATAAACAGTAGGGTAAAACCCCACTGCAATTTTTATTAATAAAAGACACAGAGAAACAAAGATGTCTGAAAGGTTTGAGGTAAGCCCAAGAATGCTTATAGATTCGAGATCCGCAGTTTCCTTGCTAGAGGATTCACCCTTTTTTAGGAACATACATAAGCTTGGAAATTTTAGTTGGAGGACTTGGAGTTTTCTTTACGGAAGAAAAAGCGGTTCCCAAGTTGGTAATGATACCCTCAAGTTTATCGTATTTTTCAAAGTGACTCCTACTTTAGATCCATATTGGGTAATTTGGTTGTGGATCTTTTTATCCAAATTTTCAATTAACTCTACGGTAGCAACTTTATTTTCAATAATTTCAAGTCTTTGCATTACATGCTCCAAAGATAACATAGTTCCATTAACCAAAAGAGGGGGTGAGACAAACAAATCTATCATAGCATTATAAGAATCAAAAGTATGGCTACCCAATAAATTCCCTCCGGTAATGGTATCAAGGATATATCTGTACCAAGGAGTAGCGCCTACATAAAAATTGCGGAGAAGAACGGAAGTAGATTGCTTCCTGGTAGATCTATTTTGAGCATTGCAAATTCTATACCAAGAGTCTTTTAGATTTTCTCCTTCCCTTTGCTTAAAGTTAAGAAATTCATTTTTGGGAGACAACGGAGAAGATAGGGGACTAGCCATAACGACAAGCAAGCAATCCAACACACGAGCAAACAAGAAGCACGTGAAAAAGAGGCGAACGGAAAAGAGAGGGCGAATAAAACGGCAAGGCTGAAGTGGGGAGAGGAAAACGAGAGGCAAATGGCAAATAATGTAATGCGGGAGATAAGGGTCTGTGATGGGTACTTGGTATGATGACTTTTGCGTAGACTCCCCGGCAACAGCGCCAGGAATCCTTCTTGCTACCTCTTGAGCAATGCGCCTGAGGGAGTCCTGGAATAGGGGGTGTCCGGATGGCCGGACTATACCTTCAGCCGGACTCCTGGACTATGAAGATACAAGATTGAAGACCCCGTCCCGCGTCCGGAAGGGACTTTCCTTGCCGTGGAAGGCAAGCTTGGAAATACGGATACAAAGATCTCCTACCATTGTAACCGACTATATGTAACCCTAACTGTCGGTGTCAAAACCGGTGGATCTCGGGTAGGGGGTCCCGAACTGTGCGTCTAGGCCGGATGGTAACAGGAGGCAGGGAACACTTTGTTTTACCCAGGTTCAGGCCCTCTCGATGGAGGTAATACCCTACTCCTGCTTGATTAATATTGATGATATGGGTAGTACAAGAGTAGATCTACCACGAGATCAAGGAGGCTAAACCCTAGAAGCTAGCCTATGGTATGATTGTTGTGTATGGAGTTGATTGCCTACGGACTACAACCCTCCGGTTTATATAGACACCGGATAGGGTTAGGGTTACACAGAGTCGGTTACAATGGTAGGAGATCTTGAATATCCGCATCGCCAAGCTTGCCTTCCACGCCAAGGAAAGTCCTGTCCGGACATGGGACGAAGTCTTCAATCTTGTATCTTCATAGTCCAGGAGTCCGGCTGAAGGTATAGTCCGGCTACCCGAACACCCCCTAATCCAGGACTCCCTCAGTAGCCCCTGAACCAGGCTTCAATGACGACGAGTCCGGCGCGCAAAATTGTCTTCAGCATTGCAAGGCGGGTTCCTCCTCCAAGTCCTTCATAGAAGATTGTAAACACCAAGAGTAGTGTCTGGTTCTGCAAAATAAGTTTCCACATATTGCCATAGAGAGAATAATATTAGCACAAATCAAACCTGCCGACGTATTTTGCAGTGCGCCATCACACTATAGCCAAGTCCTTTACTCGAATCGTTTTTACTTTTCCACCTCAGCATGTTTTGCGAGGCGACTTCCTTGGCACGTCTTGTCAAAGCAGAGATTGTGTGCCCTTTTTACGGGATTCTCATCAATACGGACGTGGGTAGCCCAATCGTGCCCGTTAGCATATTTTCTCGATTAAAAGCGAGTCCCAAACGGTTATGGGGAGGGCTCCTGGTATTCAACCTCTTATAAAGAGACCAAGGCCTTACTCCTTTTTCCAATCTCAAACGAGTTCGCCCGTCGCCTCGAGTTCCAACACCCTAAGCTCCAGATTCCAGGCGCTTCGGACCTTCGACAATGTCCGGTTCCGACCTTCAAGGCCGATGGATGCCCTCCTCCATCACGGAGGAGGACGTGCTACAGCTGAGAGAGGCTAAGTTCTTGACCGCCGAAATTCCGCATAGGTTGCCTACTCAAAATCAGGCTATTCCCAGTCCCCAGCCCGGCGAGAGGGTAGTGTTCATGTCTCACTTCCTTCGGGGGTTAGGCTTCCCGATGGATCCCTTCATGAGGGGGCTGCTGTTTTATTACGGGCTGGAATTTCTTGACTTAGCCCCGGAGTCCATCCTCCACATTTCCTCGTTTATCGTTGTATGCGAAGCGTTCCTCCGTATTACCCCTCACTTCGGATTATGGCTCAAGACTTTCAAGGTGGAGCCGAAGATGATCAAGGGACGGCACGCAGAGTGCGGAGGCGCTGTTATAAGCAAAAATGCTGATGCTCCATGGCCCGAGGGCTCTTTTCAAGAGGAGCTAGGCTTGTGGCAACAAGAGTGGTTTTATATCACCGCTCCTCGAAGCGCCAAGTGGGTGGCGCCTCCTGCCTTTCGCACGGGTCCCCCACCACGGCTAGCGTCATGGGTTAACAGAGGGTTAGATTGGGGTTTGCCCAAAGACGTGCCCTTGTTACAAGGCCGCATTAAAGATCTCCTGGAAGGAGACCTCAGCCTGGTCAAGGTGACGCAGGTCATGCTGATTCGCCGAATATTGCCCGGCAAACGTCGCCCCCTTCGCCTATGGGAGTTTAATCCAGAGGGACCGCGAGCTCTCCAGAACTTTATGGGCGCAACACCCGCAGAGATGCATAAACTGTTCTTCGGATCACAAGAGATGTGTCCGGATTTAACCGAGGACGCAGGCCTAAGCTGCAATCGCCCGGATACTCAAGTAAGCAACCTTGTGCCCGGACCTTCTATCCGTATAATTGTCATAAACTTGCCCCTAAAAGAGCCGTCCTTTTAAACAGGAGTGGATAGCGACAGCAAAGCTGATCAGGTGTCCGGCTCCCCTTCCTGAAACCAGGCCGGATCCCATGCTGGTCAGGATGCTGGAAAAAATGCCTTTGGAGGGGAGGACAAGGAAGCTATGGCCTCCTCGAAGGAGGCTGCTCCGAAGGGAGGAACCGACAATTCCTCTCCTAAGGGGAAGAAGAGAGCAGCCTCTGACGACCCGGAGACCATGGCCTCGAAACGGGGGAGAAAATCCTCGTCAGAGGGTCCGACGCCGGGGAGTTCCTCGGCCGGACCACGCCCTCAAGGGGATCAGCCCTCCAGCGAGCCGTAAGTAGAGAGAGGTTTTCCTTTTGAGGGATGAGAGAAATCCTTGATTTATATCTGAGAAGACAAACCGAAATTTTACCTTATAGCTCGGACCTCAGCCCTTCTCAGCAGAGCTCGTCTTCGGGGGATCTTCTTCCAGAGATGATGGAGAGAGGGACGCCTCCCCCTGCCGTCCCGCCTAGCGAGGCGGGCGAACCTGAGGTGTCATTGCGGAGGGTTTCTCCGAATCCGGCAGGGGCGGAAGACTATGTGGCCCCCCAAGGCTCTCCGCGTCCGGCCTTCGAAAGAGGCCATAGGACAAGTCCGGCACTGTCTGGTGCTCGGCCGGAGGAGCTGAAGATTCTGCTAGGGCGAGCTTCTATCTCAGAGGAGCACCATGCATTGATGGGCACGGTGATTGAAAGGATTTCATCCGCAGAAAGCGGATTGCATGAGGCCGTCAAAAGTTTACTGACGGGTTTTGAAGTACGTTTAGATAATGTACACTTTTGTCTATTGCGCATAAGTAAGGTGCGCCCTGTATAGATAGTAGCCCCTGAGACTCTGCACGTTGTCAAGAAATGATGGCACGCAGAGGATCATAATCCCAGGTCTAAGATGTCGCCTTTGAATGTAGGTGGCGAGGTATCCGGAATCAAGCCGAACTTATGATGTGGCCGAACTGAAGCGGTAACTGGACGTGGCAGATGCCGACATCATGCTTGTCAACAAGCGGCTTGATGAGGCTCAAGGTATGTAATTCTTCGGGCGGCATCAAGTAAGAGGAGCTTTATGCCAGTGTCTTACAATGTGTGTGCTTGACGTAGATGGTACGGCCGCCGTGGAGAATCTTAGGGCAGAACTTGCCCGAGCTAAGGAGCAAGCCAGAAAAAGCGATGCGGCTGCCGAGAAGGCCCTTGAAGAGCTGAGAGCCGAATAGGCTGCTCACTGCCAAAGCAAAGAAGAGATGGCCGAGATGGCCGAGAAGTTAAAGAGCGCTGCAGACCATTGCAAACTTCTTGAGAAAGAAGACCAGGCGAGACAGACGGACTTAGAGAAGGCCGTTGCCGATGCCAAGGACGCTCGCTCTGCGATGAGAGCTGCGAAAGAGGAGCCGCGTCAGGCCGAACAGATTGCGGCTGGAAAGCCCTTTATGCTGTGGAGGAAGTTTTGTGATCCGAAGTTTGCTCCGTTGGACCGGATGTGGAGTGTGGAGGACACCTATCTGGACTTGGCAACGAGTGCCGCTAATGCGACCGAACAGTTTCGAGATCAGAAAGATTGCGAAGTGGAAAAGCTTTTCTGGTCGCAGTTTCATAATCCAGAGCGTCCACTGGCAGTGGATGATCGTTTGGCTCAATGGGCCGAACTGAATAGGTTGTCCGGACTCGCCATGAAGTACGTCATGGATCATCTGTGGCCGGGGAGATCGGAGCCGAAGAGTTATTTCAGCTTGGTGCAGCAATTCCTTAACACGGTGCCGCGTATTAATGCAATGAAGAGGTCAGCATGCATAGAGGGCGCAAGGATGGATCTTGCCCGTGTCAAGACATACTGGGCGGAGATGGAGACCACCGTTGTTGCGTCCCGAGATTCGGACAAAAGCCGAGTATCTTCCGAGTACTATTTTCAGGAAGTCCTTGAAGGCACTCGTGTAATAGAGACGCAGTGCTCGAAAGATGCTATGTTATGATAGCATATGTAATTGAAAAGTAGTATTTTGATAAATTATAGTGGCCTTTTTTATACTTGTGCCTCCAAGTATTATTAACACCTTCTATGCGGCCGTTTTAAGATATATATATATATGTATATATATATATAGAATCTGGAAGATGGCAGTCGTTGGCTTCAGTCCCCACGCACATAGTGCGGGGGTGCTCGCAGAAGACGCATTTTCACACTTAACCCAACGTCTTGGTCCTACAAAGGAGGTGATAGCGCAGCGGGCCAGGCAACCGGACTATAATGCTTTAATACTTTCACTTAGCCATAGGAGTTTGAAAATGAGACTCTTTAGTTAGCTCCTTGTTGGCAACTGCGCTCGTCTGAATTCGGGGTGCGTATGTGCCTGACCGGGAAGCGGCCCTTCGTTAAAGCGGAGGAATCCGATAGATTCCGATCGGTCATCGAGTGGCTGACCAGTCTCACGCTACATCATGACAGTCAGTTTTCGGCTTTCTCTACTGAGGTGCTCGCCTTGGCCGAACCGGGGGCACAATCGCAGTAGTTCTCCTGGTGCTACCTTAGCCGATAGAGCGGAACGTAAGGTAGCCGAACTCAGGAGCCGGGCAACCCAACATTTGACCAAAGACATGATTCGGAGTTGATGCATATAATGCCAAAACTCGCGACACCGAACACTCCCTAAGGTGTTCGGTCTTTATGAGTGCGGGCCAAACAACACCCTTTATTAAAAAAGCCCCTAGTGTCCAGGTACGTGCAAAAATTCTGACGTGGCCATATGCCAAGACGCCAGCCTCCTCCTTGGTTATATTAGAAAGAGAAAACCAAGGGATGTGTAACAACAAGAGACAGTAAAAAAGGTTTACGCAGGGTCTTAATCTAAAAAGAATCCTTTAGGACGGGTCCCTACTGCACGTCTGCGCCTGTGTCTCGGTTGTGCCGTATCCTGGACGGGCACCGCACGACGTTCATCTGTAAAAGAGAGGAACTGAGTTGAAAATGAGTCGTGCCGAAAAAGTTTAAAATAAGCAAAGTATAAAGTAAGATATATAAGTTTGAGCTTTATTGTCTCTTATTGTATATGCATGGAGCCCCTAGTGCTGGGGTATATGGCTTCTAGGCCTGCATCAATGTTGATTTTGCACCGAACTCGTCTATCCGCGTTCGTGGTCTTTAAATGACCTATTTTGAAGTTTTTTGGCCGGTGAGGCCATTTTGCTGTGGGGCTGTCAAAGCGGCCGCACAGTCCTCCGCTTGGGGAGGCGCACTTTAGTGCTTCCCCTTCAAAGAGATGATGCCTCGTGGACCGGGCATCTTGAGCGTAAGAGATGCATAATGCGGTATTGTGTTAAAGCGATCGAAAGCTTCGCGTCCCAGTAGTGCTTGATAGCGACTTGAGAACGGGACGATATGGAAGGTCAGCTTTTCACGACGGAGGTTATCGGCAGAGCCGAATGTGACTGTGAGCCGGAGAAAACCCGTACAATGGGTGTCCGGACCAGGTATTACCCCTTGAAAGGAGGTTTTGCTGCGGTGGATTCTTGCTGGGTTTATCCCCATGTGCTGGATTGTATCCTGATATATCAGGTTTAGTCCACTGCCGCCGTCCATAAGGACATTTGAAAACTTGACTCCGCCAATTATTGGATCGAGTATCAAGGCAGTCCAGCCTACATTCTTGATATTCCTAGAATAATCTAGCTGATCGAAGATGATCGGTTTTGACAACCAGTGGCAGGACCCTTTGGGGATGGGCCGTGTGGTGCGTACCTTTACGGGCGCCGCATGTTTTGTTATGTGAAGTGAGTTCACTGTTTTTACTTCCTGTGGGAAGTTCTTTTGTTTCCTGGTGCTCTGCTTTTGGGGTTCGTCCTCGTCTTCGCTTGGTGTGTCGAGCCCCTTGTGTTCGGCATTGAGTCTGCCAGATTGTTTGAAAACCCAACAGTCTCTATGGGTATGGTTAGCAGGCTTCCCGGGAGTACTGTGTATCTGACATATGCTGTCCAGGATTTTATTTAGGTTGGATGGATTGTCCCTGTTATCCTGGGGGGCGATTTTTCCTGATTTTGTCGTGAGCCTTTGAATCCGGCATTGACTGCCGTGCTCTTCGGACTTTTGTCCTTAGTCCAGCGACGGTCCTTGTTGCATCGTGGTTTTTCGTTTCCATCCCTGGTTTCGGATGTACTTGGGTTGCTGGGGCTGCACCTTGCCAACCAGCTGTCCTCCCCTGCACAAAAGCGGGTCATGAGGCTTGTTAGTGCGGCCATTGTTCTTGGCTTTTCTTGCCCGAGGTGTCTGGCGAGCCATTCGTCTCGGACATTATGCCTAAAAGCTGCAAAGGCTTCGGCGTCCGGACAGTCGACTATCTGATTCTTTTTAGTGAGGAATCTATTCCAGAACTGCCGAGCTGATTCTCCGGGTTGTTGATTTATGTGACTAAGATCGTCTGCATCCGGGGGACGAACATAGGTCCCTTGAAAGTTTGCTCAGAAAGCATCCTCGAGCTCTTCCCAGCTTCCAATTGTGTTTTCTGGAAGGCTTTTAAGCCAATGCCGGGCTGGCCCTTTAAGCTTAAGGGGTAGATATTTTATGGCATGGAGATCATCTCCTCTAGCCATGTGTATGTGGAGGATATAATCCTCGATCCAGACTCCAGGGTCTGTTGTTCCATCATATGCCTCTATGTTTACGGGTTTGAATCCCTCTGGGAATTCATAGTCCAGGACCTCATCGGTGAAACATAGGGGGTGTGCGGCGCCCCTGTATTTGGGTGTGCCGGATTCCGACGATGGATTCATAGCATTGCTTACAAGAGCTTGCTTTCTTGGCCCATAAATGGACCTGACTGGGCCATGATGCGAATCCTTAAGTGGGTCGCATGCCGATTTAGGTGCGGCGTCGCTTGGCGCTTTATGGGGTCGTCTATCTGACCGTGTGGCTTTTTCATTTTTTGAATGCGAGGGCTCTAGGGCCTCTTCATCGAATTCAGGCAGTAGCTTTCTTTTCGGATAGCTTTTAGTGCGGCGACTGTCGCCGTACTTATCTGTGGTATTGATTACTTTGCTCCATCTAATCCGGAGTGCATCTTCCGCTGTTTTTAGCTTCCGCTTCTGCTTCTTTAGGCTGCGTGCAGTTGCAACGAGCCTTTCGTGGCTTCATAGGTTTATTCGGCGTGAGGTCGTCCGGGATGCCGTTTTCGCCGGGGGAGGGATGTTCGGTTTCTCTATCTGTGTTGCCCTGTTCAGATGGTTGCTCTAAGGCCTGCTCGTCCTGCTCTATGGCTGGGTTTTTGTCGAGGCGGGGCTTGGGTCGGCGTTTACGCCGACGCTTTGATTGCTTTTCGGGGGGTCGAACTCCCGTCCCATCCCCTTTTCCCTCGTTATCGCTTCCTTTAGGGGTATCCACCATGTACACATCGTGAGATGAGGTGGCTGTCCAATGCCCTATGGGCGTTGGTTCATCGGTATCTCCTGCATCGTCATCCATGCTGTAGATGTGTCCGGAGTCGAAGTTGAGCACGTCGTTTAAATTGTCGACAGTGGCTACCAAGTGGGTGGCGGGTGGGCTTTGAATTTCTTCGTCGTCCGTATCCCATCCTCGCTGACCGTAATCTGGCCAGGGCTCTCCTGATAAAGAGAGAGACTTTAGAGAATTCAGGATGTCGCCAAAGGGCGAGTGCTGAAAGATGTCCGCGGCGGTGAACTCCATTATTGGCGCCCAATCGGGTTCGATCAGCCAGGACGCGAGAGGTTCGCAGTTCGGAGAGGAATCCGGCTCCTTGGAGTCACGGGCCGTGCGGAGTGCGGGGCTGGCGTTTGGCTCGATCGCCTTTGAGATTACATCCCCCGAGGTGACGTCCAACCGCTCACCCTCGATTGGCGCAGCTGGCTCCGAATTAAGGGTCAGAGCCGGTGCGTTTGCGACCTTCAGGGTACTGTTCGGCGGCAGAGCTAGATCATGCCCCACGAGACAGTGCGGCGCGCTTGGCTGTGGCTTGAATCCGTCGAAGATCAAATCTCCGCGGATGTCTGCCATGTAGTTTAGGCTTCCAAACCTGACTTGATGGCCAGGGGCGTAGCTTTCGATTTGCTCCAGGTAGCCAAGTGAATTGGCCCGCGATGCGAAGCCGCCGAAGATGAAGATCTCTCCGGGGAGAAAAGTCTCACCCTGGACTGCATCGTTGTTGATGATCGAAGGAGCCATCGGGCCTAAAAGTGACGACAGAGAGGAACTCTCAATGAAAGCACCAATGTTGGTGTCAAAACCGACGGATCTCGGGTAGGGGGTCCCGAACTGTGCGTCTAGGCCGGATGGTAACAGGAGGCAGGGAACACTTTGTTTTACCCAGGTTCGGACCCTCTCGATGGAGGTAATACCCTACTCCTGCTTGATTAATATTGATGATATGGGTAGTACAAGAGTAGATCTACCACGAGATCAAGGAGGCTAAACCCTAGAAGCTAGCCTATGGTATGATTGTTGTGTATGGAGTTGATTGCCTACGGACTACAACCCTCCGGTTTATATAGACACCGGATAGGGTTAGGGTTACACAGAGTCGGTTACAATGGTAGGAGATCTTGAATATCCGCATCGCCAAGCTTGCCTTCCACGCCAAGGAAACTCCTGTCTGGACACGGGATGAAGTCTTCAATCTTGTATCTTCATAGTCCAGGAGTCCGGCTGAAGGTATAGTCCGGCTACCCGAACACCCCCTAATCCAGGACTCCCTCACTAACCCTATCCGGTGTCTATATAAACCGGAGGGTTTTAGTCCGTAGGACAACATACACATCAACAATCATACCGTAGGCTAGCTTCTAGGGTTTAGCCTCCTCGATCTCGTGGTAGATCTACTCTTGTACTCCCCATATCATCAATATTAATCAAGCAGGACGTAGGGTTGTACCTCCATCGAGAGGGCCCGAACCTGGGTAAAACTTCGTGTCCCTTGCCTCATGTTACCATCCGGCCTAGACGCACAGTTCGGGACCCCCTACCCAAGATCCGCCGGTTTTGACACCGAATTGGTGCTTTCATTGAGAGTTCCTCTGTGTCGTCGCCGTCAGGCTCGATGGCTCCTACGATCATCGGTAGCGATGCAGTCCAGGGTGATACCTTCCTCCCCAGACAGATCTTCGTCTTCGGCGGCTTCGCACCGCGGGCCAATTCGCTTGGCCGTCTGGAGCAGATCGAAAGCTACGCCCCTGGCTATCAGGTCAGATTCGGAAATTTAAACTACACGGCTGACATCCGCGGGGACTTGATCTTCGACGGATTCGAGCCACTGCCGAGCGCGCCGCACTGTCACGACGAGCATGATCTAGCTCTGCCGCCGAACAGTGCCCTGGAGGTCGCATCCGCATCGGCTCCGACCCTTAATTCGGAGCCAACTGCGCCGATCGAGGATGGGCGGTTGGACGCCACCTCGGGGGCTGCAACCCCAACGGCGATTGAGCCAAGCACCAACCCCGTACTCTGCGAGACCCGTGACTCCAAGGAGCCGGACTCCTTTGCGGACTCCGAGCCCCCCGTGCCCCTGCGATCGAATCCGATTGGGCGCCGATCATGGAGTTTACCGCCGTGGACATCTTTCAGCACTCGCCTTTTGGTGATATCCTGAAGTCACTGAAGTCTCTCTCTTTATCAGGAGAGCCCTGGCCGAACTACGGTCAGCAAGGTTGGGGTACGGACGATGAAGAAATTCAAAGCCCACCCACCACCCACTTTGTAGCCACTGTCGACGACTTAACCGACATGCTCGACTTCGACTCCGAAGATATCGACGGTATGGACGCCGATGAAGGAGATGATGAAGAACCAGCGCCTACTAGGCCCTGGAAAGCCACCTCGGCATATGACATATACATGGTGGACACCCCAAAAGAGGGAGATGGTGATGGAACAGTGGAGGATGACCCCTCCAAGAAACAGCCTAAGCGCCGGCGTCAGTGGCGCCGCTCAAAATCCCGCCAAAAAAACACGGTGATTCCAGCAAGGGAGATAATAATACTCCGAAAAGCGCCGAAGAAAACCCCCTCCAGCAAGATTTAGCACAGGAGGATGGAGAAACCAGCCCTCACGAGAGAGCGGCAGACAGAGAGGTCCAGGACAATAATTATATGCCTCCCTCCGAAGACGAGGCAAGCCTCGACGACGACGGATTCGTCGTGCCAGAGGATCCCGTCGAGAAAAAGCGTTTTCAACGCAGGCTTATGGCCACGGCAAGAAGCCTTAAGAAAAAACAGCAACAACTTAGGGCTGACCAAGATTTGCTAGTTGACAGATGGACTAAAGTCCTTGCGGCCGAAGAGCATAAACTCGAACGCCCCTCCAAGAGCTACCCAAAGCACAGGTTGCTACCCCGATTAGAGGAGGAAGCACTTGATGCGGCCGACCGGCCACCTCGTGGTCGCGACAGAGAGGCCTCTCGGCCCTCCACTCAAGCCGCACCCCGTACCAACGCGCGGGAATATGCGCCGGACTTACGAGACATGTTGGAGGACAAGGGAAGGCAAACAAGATCGATCTACGGATCGCGTGGGCGCCCCACGGATCGAGACGGTAACCGTCACGCCGGCCACAAATTCGACGGGGCCAAACACAGTAGACAAGGCTCATTGGAGCTACGTCACGATATAGCCCAGTACAGAGGCGCCGCACACCCACTCTGCTTTACAGACGAAATAATGGATCATCAAATCCCCGAGGGTTTCAAACCCATAAACATCGAATCATATGATGGCACAACAGATCCTGCGGTACGGATAGAGGATTATCTCCTTCACATCCACATGGCCTGCGGGGATGATTTCCACGCCATCAAATACCTCCCACTCAAGCTTAAAGGACCAACTCGGCATTGGCTTAACAGCTTGCCAACATGATCAATCAGTTGTTGGGAGGACCTGGAAGCCGCATTCCTCGACAATTTCTAGGGCACTTATGTGCGACCCCCAGACGCCGATGACCTAAGTCACGTAATTCAGCAGCCAGAGGAATCGGCCAGGCAATTCTGGACACGGTTCCTAACAAAGAAAAATCAAATAGTCGACTGTCCGGACGCTGAGGCCCTAGCAGCCTTCAAGCACAATATCCGTGACGAGTGGCTGGCCCGGCACCTTGGACAGGAAAAGCCGAAATCTATGGCAGCACTCACGACACTCATGACCCGCTTTTGCATGGGAGAAGACAACTGGCTTGCTCGTAGCAACAATATGACCAAGAACCCTGGTAATTCGGACACCGGGGACAATAGTGTCAGGTCGCGTCGCAACAAGCAGAAGCGCCGCATGAACTGCAACAATGCTGAGGATACGGCAGTTAATGCCGGATTCAGAGGATCTAAATCCGGTCAGCGGAAAAAGCCATTCAAAAGGAATCCTAGGGGCCTGTCCAGTTTGGACCGTATACTCGATCGCTTGTGCCAGATACATGGCACCCCCGAAAATCCGGCCAATCACACCAACAGGGATTGTTGGGTGTTCAAGCAGGCAGGCAAGTTAAATGCCGAAAATGAAGACAAGGGGCTGCATAGCGATGACGACAAGGAGCCCCGGCCGCCGAACAACAGTGGACAGAAGGGTTTCCCCCCACAAGTGCGGACGGTGAACATGATATGCGCAACCCACGTCCCCAAAAGGGAGCGGAAGCGTGCGTTAAGGGACGTATACGCGGTAGAGCCAGTCGCCCCAAAGTTTAACCCATGGTCCTCCTGCCCGATCACCTTTGATCGAAGGGACCATCCCACTAGCATCCATCATGGCGGATTCGCCGCATTGGTTCTAGACCCAATTATTGACGGATTTCATCTCACTAGAGTCCTTATGGACGGCGGCAGTAGCCTGAACCTGCTTTACCAGGATATAGTGCGGAAAATGGGCATAGATCCCTCGAGGATTAAGCCCACCAAAACGACCTTTAAAGGCGTAATACCAGGTGTAGAGGCCAACTGTACAGGCTCAGTCACACTTGAAGTGGTCTTCGGATCTCCGGATAATTTCCGAAGCGAGGAGTTAATCTTCGACATAGTCCCATTCCGCAGTGGCTATCACGCACTGCTCGGGCGAACCGCATTCGCTAAGTTCAATGCGGTACCGCATTACGCATACCTTAAGCTCAAGATGCCAGGCACTCGAGGAGTAATTACGGTCAATGGAAACACCGAACGCTCCCTCGAACGGAGGAGCACACGGCGGCCCTTGCAGCGGAAGTTCAAAGCAGCCTCTCCAGGCAGTTCTCCAGTCTGGCCACTAAACGACCGGACACCATCAAGCACGCCTGGAGTAACCTACAACAAGACCGCCTGGCACGATCTGAGCAGGCGTAGCAATGCGGCCCCAACCCCAACCCTCGCAAAAAGGCGACGCCAGTACTTCGCGTACATAACTACGCTCTAGAGATACCATGGGCACAGGGGAGGGGCACCATCACGACACGCCCAAAACACGGCTTAAACCGTACCAGGGCTGCCGATTTTTTAATTTTCTCTTACTTTCAGGACTTCATCCTTCGGAAGGCCTGTTCGGCAGTTCAATTGCCGCACAAACGATGCAAGAACCAGGGAAGCAGACAAGCCACGCCGCACTACGGAACTCCCAGGTGGTCTCTATCACGAGCGGTATACCCGTTCCGCATACTATTCCACAGCTTGCCCCTGGAACGGACATGTTAACTAGTCCAACCTTCCACTTATCACATTATTTGTATCGTTCTGCTTTGATCGCAGCCCTTTTTAATAAACAATGCATAGCTTTCGTCTATTCTTGCATTACCTTTTTTCTTTATATATGTTCCTTAATGGCATGTTGCACCCGTACACGTTGGTACGGCCAAAATACGCTAGGGGCTTTAGTACCCCTCAATATGGTGTGAGAAGTTCGAACACTTTAACAAGTGCGGCACCCCGAACTTATAGCATTGTATGCATCGGCTCCGAATCATGTCTTGGGTCAATAGTTGGGTTTGCCCGGCTCCTATGTTTTGGTGCCTTACGTTCCGCTATATCGGCTAAGGTAGCACTAGGAGAACCACTGCGATTGTGCCCCGGTTGATCTGGGTCGAGCACCTCAGTGGAGAAAGCTAAAACTGACTGTCATGATGAAGCGAGAGCTGGTCGCTGTTCGAGAGGTTTTTCCGAGTCCCTAAAGACTTATGCCGCTTAGGGCGAGGAGCCGGCTCTGTCCAACCAAGGCGTGGATAGCCCCCTGAACTTGGTCTTCCGAATACCAGGGGCTTCGCCGAAATTTAAAATTATAGAATTCTATGGCTAAGTGAGAGTGTTCACGCATTATAGTCCGATTACCTTGTTCGTTGGGCTGAGCGCCTCCCTCGAAGGACCCAAACATGGGAAAAAGAGCGCTCAGGTTTATCCCCGAACACCCCAGCACTAGCGGCATGGGGGCAGAAGCCGACAACTCGCCATCTCTCAGAATTGATAAACAGCCGCACAGAAGGTAATATTTTAAATTCTAACAGCATTGCTTAGCGCATATAAACAAGTTTTCAGCGCACAGGACAAAACGAGCAAGTTTCACTCAAAAATTACATCCCTAGAACATTCATCCGCCACAAGGCGGGCACCCTTCAGAACATCCTTATAGTAATTCTCGGGCTTGCAATGCTCTTTCCCCGGCGGTGGCCCGTCCTTCACCAGCTTCTCGGCATCCAGCTTGCCCCAGTGCACCTTAGCATGGGCAAGGGCCCTACGGGCACCTTCAATGCAGAAGGAGCGCTTGATGACTTCAAGCCTTGGACAGGCCTCCACCAACCGCCGCACCAGCCTGAAATAGCTCCCAGGCAGGGCCCCTCCAGGCCACAGACGAACAATGAGGCCCTTCATGGCCTGTTTGGCCGCCTTGTGGAGCTCGACCAGTTGCTTCAGCTGGTCGCTCAGGGGCACGGGGTGTCCGGCCTCAGTGTACTGAGACCAGAACACCTTCTCCGTCGAGCTGCCCTCCTCGGCTTGATAGAATGCGGCGGCATCGGATACACTCCGGGGAAGATCTGCGAACGCTCCTGGAGAGCTCCGGATTCGGGTAAGTAACAAGTAACTCACGTTTATGTGTTTGCTTTGCATAAAGAATGCCTTACCCGCCGCTATGTTCTTCACCTCATCCAACTCCTGGAGGGTCTTCTGGGATTCAGCCTTGGCAGACTTGGCATTTTCAATAGCCACCGCGAGCTCGGACGCTCGCGTCTTTGAGTCAAGCTCCAAACTCTCATGCTTTTCCATGAGATCCTGGAGCTCTTGCCGCACCTTGCCAACTTCGGCCTCATACTTCTCCCGCTCGGTGCGCTCCGAGGCCGCCCTCTTCTCGGCCTCGACCAGTGCTGGCTTAAGGGTCGCCACTTCAGACGTGGCCCCTACAATAGCCACGATAATCCTGTCATTCTTTGCAATTGCACCTTTTTATATATATTTTTAACAAGGTATTTCTTACCTTCGTTGTCCTCGAGCTGCTTCTTGGCACGTTCGAGCTCTTGCTCAGACCGCTCGAGGTTCTGCTTTAGCGTGTCCACTTCCGCAGTCAGTGCAGCGGACACAAGCAGGGAAGCCTGCATATGCATATTGACTCATTTTTGTTAGACTCCTGCGAATTCTATTTGATTCTCTATTCGGCTTTTCTTACCGAACGCCAAACAGAGCACCAGGAGCTACTGTCTATGCGATACTATTATTTACACATTCTTTACTTACCTCAAAGCCTGTTAAAAGGCTAGTACAAGCTCCAGTCGGTCCGCTCTTGGCGGACTGAACCTTCTGGACCATCGCACTCATAATAGCGCGGTGCTCCTCGTCGATGGAGGCGCCTTGGAGCGCCTCCAACATATTGTTCGGCGCCTCCGGTTGGACGGGGGCCACCGGCACAGCGGACTTGCTCCTCTTGGAAGGAGGTCCCCCGCCGGACTCTGGAACCTCTGAAGGTTCTGGAGCGGTGTCCGGCCTAGAGCCGGACTTGGAGCCCCGGGGGGTTTCATCCCCTTTACTCCTGGAGTCCGGGAGGTCGCCTTGCGGCGCCTCCAGGACCACCTCCTCCCGGCTTGGAACCTGTTGAGACAACACTTCGGTGTCGTCCGTAGGGCGGGGGGAGGAAGCCGTCGGAAGCGAGTTCACATTCGACAAGTCTAGTGAGCCGCTCGACGACGCGTCGAGCCGGTCTTTGGGCGGGCTGCATAAACATATTCGACATAAGGAAAGCTGTGCAATAAATGAATACTATGAATTACTCTGGTATCCGGATAATTACGATTTGGCCAGGGGCTTGGCCCTAGGCGCCCACTCCTCTCCGCCGCCGTCGGCGTCGGTGGAGCAGTCCGGAGGAAGGATTTTCCCCTTCTTGGACCCTTCGGCCTCCCCAGTTGGGGCGGCCTTCCTTTTCTTCCCTTCCCCCGCTGGAGGGGGAGGGGTCTCTTCTTCCTCCTCCTCGTCTTCCCAGGAGGAGTGCGTCTTGGATTTGTCAGATGATGAATCCGACACCTCCGGGTGTCGGGCACTCTTTCGAGTCCCCGTGGTCTTCTTCTTGACCTTCTTCTCCGGCACCACATAGGGTGCCGGAACCAACAGCTTCGCCAAGCGAGCATCCGCCGGGCCTTCGGGCAAAGGAGCCGGACAGTTGATCTATCCGGAGGTCACCTGCCAATCCTGTCAAAGGTAAAGGGAGTTTAGGTCCCGCATGGAGTCAAACTATGAAAAACTGATACCCTGTAAAAGAAAAAAACAAGCTTACCACGAGAGCATGACGCTGCGCACTGAATCCGCGATCCTCAGTAGCGGATGCTGGAGCCTCGGCGCCCTTGAAAAGCACCTTCCAGGCATCTTCGTACGTCATGTCGAAGAGCCTGCTCAGAGTTTGGTGCCGCGCCGGGTCAAACTCCCATAGGTTGAAAGCCCGTTGTTGGCACGGGAGGATCAAGCGGATGAGCATAACCTGGACTATGTTGACAAGTTTGAGCTTCTTGTCCACCAGGGTTTTGACGCATGTTTGGAGTCCAGTTAGCTCTCCTTTTTTACCCCACGACAGGCCCGTCTCTTTCCAGGACATGAGCCGCGTCGGGGGTCCGGACCGGAACTCGGGGGGTGCGACCCATTCGGCGCGGCTCGGTGATGTAAAACCACCCCGATTGCCACCCCTTCAGGGTCTCCACAAAGGAGCCCTCGAGCCAGAGGATGTTGTCCATCTTGCCCACCATGGCGCCTCCGCACTCCGCCTGGCTGCCGCGCACCACCTTCGGCTTGACGTTAAAAGTCTTGAGCCAGAGCTCGAAATGGGGGTGGATGCGGAGGAAGGCCTCGCACACGATGATAAACGCCGAGATGTTGAGGACGAAGTTCGGGGCCAGATCGTGGAAATCCAGGCCGTAGTAGAACATGAGCCCCCGGGCAAATGGGTGGAGAGGGAAGCCCAGTCCGCGGAGGAAATGGGGGAGGAACACCACCCTCTCATGGGGCCTAGGGGTGGGGATGAGCTGCCCCTTTTTGGGGAGCCGGTACGCGATGTCGTTAGACAGGTATCCGGCCTTCCTCAGCTTTTTGATATGTCCCTCCATGACGGAGGAGACCATCCACTTGCCTCCTGCTCCGGACATGGCTGGAGAAGGTTGAGGTTGGGAGTGCGGACTTGGGCGCTGGAGCTCGAGTGCGCAAGAATGGATAGGCGAAGGAGGAAGAAGGCGTAGGTGAAAAGGTGGATCTTTATCCCCTTATATGGGTGGACACAGCTACATGTCCCCACCAGCCTGATAAAACTCGCTTATCTCCAAGCACCGTAATCGATGGCGCGGTTGGGTTACCCACGCCCGTATTGATGAGAATCCCGGAATAAGGGGACACGATCTCTGCTTTAACAAGACGTGCCAAGGAAACCGCCTCGCATAACGCGCTGAGATGGGACAGTAAAACGGTTCGAATAAAAGCTTGGCCGTGGTGTGATGTCACACTACGGAATACATCAGCAGATTAGATTTGTGTAAATATTATTCTCTCTATGGCAATATGTGGAAACTTATTTTTTAGAGCCGGACACTATCTTTGTGTTCGAAATCTTCTATGAAGTACTTGGAGGAGGAACCCGCCTTGCAATGCCAAAGACAATATGCGCGCCGGACTCGTCGTCATTGAAGCCTGGTTCAGGGGCTACTGAGGGAGTCCTGGATTAGGGGGTGTCCGGATGGCCGGATTATACCTTCGGCCGGACTCCTGGACGATGAAGATACAAGATTGAAGACTCCGTCCCGCGTCGGAAGGGACTTTCCTTGGCGTGGAAGGCAAGCTTGGTGATACGGATACGAAGATCTCCTACCATTGTAACCGACTCTATGTAACCCTAACCCTATCTGGTGTCTATATAAACCGGAGGGTTTTAGTCCGTAGGACAGCATACACATCAGCAATCATACCGCAGGCTAGCTTCTAGGGTTTAGCCTCCTCGATCTCGTGGTAGATCTACTCTTGTACTACCCATATCATCAATATTAATCAAGCAGGACGTAGGGTTTTACCTCCATCGAGAGGGCCCAAACCTAGGTAAAACTTCGTGTCCCTTGCCTCCTGTTACCATCCGGCCTAGACGCACAGTTCGGGACCCCCTACCCGAGATCCGCCGGTTTTGACACCGACAGCGCCCTTGAAGAGGAAAGGGTGATGCAGCAAAGTAGCGTAAGTATTTCCCTCAGTTTTTGAGGACCAAGGTATCAATACAGTAGGAGGCCACACATGAGTCCCTCGCACCTACACAAACAAATAAAATCCTCGCAACCAATGCAATAAAGGGTTTGTCAACCCTTCACGGTCACTTACGAAAGTGAGATCTGATAGATACGATAAGATAATATTTTTGGTATTTTTATGATAAAGATGCAAAGTAAATAAAGCAAAATAAAAACGGCGCAGAAATAGCTTGTTGATGGGAGATTAATATGATGGAAAATAGACCCGGGGGCCATAGGTTTCACTAGTGGCTTCTCTCATGAGCATAAGTATTATGGTGGGTAGACAAATTACCGTTGAGCAATTGATAGAATTGAGCATAGTTATGAGAATATCTAGGTATGATCATGTATATAGGAATCACGTCCGCGACAAGTAGACCGACTCCTGCCTGCATCTACTACTATTACTCCACACATCGACTGCTATCCAGCATGCATCTAGAGTATTAAGTTCAAAAGAACAGAGTAATGCTTTAAGTAAGATGACATGATGTAGAGGGATAAACTCATGCAATATGATATAAACCCCATCTTGTTATCCTCGGTGGCAACAATACAATACGTGCCTTGCTGCCCTACTGTCACTGGGAAAGGACACCACAAGATTGAACCCAAAGCTAAGCACTTCTGCAAGAAAGATCAATCTAGTAGGCCAAACCAAACTGATAATTCGAAGAGACTTGCAAAGATAACCAATCATACATAAAAGAATTCAGAGAAGATTCAAATATTGTTCATAGATAAACTTGATCATAAACCCACAATTCATCGGTCTCAAGAAACACACCGCAAAAGAAGATTACATCGAATATATCTCCACGAGAATCGTGGAGAACTTTGTATTGAGATCCAAAAAGAGAGAAGAAGCCATCTAGCTAATAACTATGGACCCGAAGGTTTGAGGTAAACTACTCACACATCATCGGAGAGGCTATGGTGTTGATGTAGAAGCGCTCCGTGATCAATGCCCCCTCCGGCAGGATGCCGGAAAAGGCCCCAAGATGGGATCTCACGGGTACAGAAGGTTGCGGCAGTGGAATTAGGTTTTCATGGATGCCTCTGTTGGTTTGGGGGTACATAGGTATATATAGGAGGAAGAAGTACGTCGGTGGAGCAACATGGGCGCCATGAGGGTGGAGGGCGCGCCTAGGGGGGGTATGCGTGCCCCCCTACCTCGTGCCCTCCTGGTTGATGTCTTTAGGTAGGGTCCAAGTCCTCTGGATCACGTTCATTCCGAAAATCACGTTCCCGAAGGTTTCATTCTGTTTGTACTCCGTTTGATATTCTTTTTCTGCGGAACTCTGAAATAGGCAAAAAAACAACAATTCTGGGCTGGGCCTCCGCTTAATAGGTTAGTCCCAAATATAATATAAAAGTGTATAACAAAGCCCATTAATCATCCAAAACAGAATATAATAAAGCATGAAGCAATCAAAAATTATAGATACATTGGAGACGTATCAGCTGTCGGTGTCAAAACCGGCGGATCTCGGGTAGGGTCCCGAACTGTGCGTCTAGGATCGATGGTAAGAGGAGACGAGGGACACGATGTTTACCCAGGGTAGGGTCCCTACTTCCTGCTTGATTGATCTTGATGAATATGAGTATTACAAGAGTTGATCTACCACGAGATCGTAATGGCTAAACCCTAGAAGTCTAACCTGTATGACTATGGTAATGTGTATATGCTTTCCGGAGTAACTCCTTCGGTTTATATAGACACCGGGATGATCTAGGGTTTACATAGAGGAGGTTACATAAGAAGGAATCTTCATAGTCGGTCGCCAAGCTTGCCTTCCACGCCAAGAAGAGTCCAATCTGGACACGGATACAGTCTTCGGCCTTCATGTCTTCATAGCCCATCAGTCCGGCCCATGAATAACAGGCCGTACGCCCAAGGACCCCTTATTCCAGGACTTCCTCAGTAGCCCCTGAACCTGGCTTCAATGACAAGGAGTCCGACGCGCAGATTGTCTTCGGCATTGCAAGGCGGGTTCCCTTCTATCCGAACTTCAAGGTAGTCTTCGGATGCGATGATAGTATCCGGACCTGTCACACACACCATACACAACCGCAGAGAGAATATATTTTTACACGAGTTCCATCCTGAGGGAGTCCTGGATTAGGGCGTCTCCGGACAGCCAGACTATATCCTTTGGCCGGACTGTTGGACTATGAAGATACAAGATTGAAGACTTTGTCCCGTGTCCGGATGGGACTCTCCTTGGCATGGAAGGCAAGCTAGGCAATACGGATATGTATATCTCCTCCTTTGTAACCGACCTTGTGTAACCCTAGCCCCCTCCGGTGTCTATATAAACCGGAGGGTTTTAGTCCGTAGGACAACATACAATCATACCATATGCTAGCTTCTAGGGTTTAGCCTCTCTAATCTCGTGGTAGATCAACTCTTGTACTACACATATTATCAAGAATAATCAAGCAGAATGTAGGGTTTTACCTCCATCAGGAGGGCCCGAACCTGGGTAAAACATCGTGTCCCCTACCTCCTGTTACCATCCGCCTTAGACGCACAGTTCGGGACCCCCTACCCGAGATCCGCCGGTTTTGACACCGACATTGGTGCTTTCATTGAGAGTTCCACTGTGCCGTCGCCGTAAGGAAGGATGCCTCGTCTCGTTGTTAAAAACAACATTACCACCGGGGGAGTCCTGGCTGTCGGCCAAACTCTCCGGCTTGGCAGTTTCATCATGACCGCCCGTTCGGCCGCTGCACCGACGATGACTTCTTGGGTCATCAAAACAGCCTCCACGTCGGCTCAGAATTTGCCGAGCTGATGGATCCAATGGAGCTCTCTTCCCTAAACGAGCTCTTGGATTGTATCGCCGCCTTGGGAGTCGCTACAGGCTACGATCGGATTGGGCTTAAACCCGATCAAAGGGAGATTAACTCTCCACCGATCACCCATCATATTGCGATGGTGGAGGAACAATGCGGCGATTCTTCCTCTATCTTAAGGACTAACTATGTCTGGATTCCTGAACTCTCCGAGCCGGATACCCGTTTACGAGAGGAGATCACCCAAGCCCTGAACCTAGAGTCAGGCAGCGGGCCAGACTTATCGGGCAACACTCCGGAATCCGATCTTCCAAGATTGGAAACTCCTCGGCCCCTGGGTCTCAGATCGGGTAGGGATTCAGACTCAAATCCACCCACCCACCTAGACATAAACGATCTTTCCCACATCAGGCAAGAGCCCCATGAAACAGTACATCATTATTGGGCTAGATTCCTCCTTGTGATGAACAAGGTTAAGGACTGTCGCGAGGAAGACGCAGTCTCATTTTTCTGCAATAATTGCACGGACAAGGGAATCCTTAACGCCTTAAGTCACCGTGACATATCACGCTTCGCTGACTTGGCGTCCATAGTACGAAAGTACTGTGCGATGGAAAGCGCCTGGAAAACTGAAATGAAATTTTGGGATAATCCGGCTCCGAATATACACCCAGTCCGAAGTAAAAGGGTGCACTATCATAAGACACCCGAGTTAATTACAAAGAAGCAAAAACCCTCTACTGGGCATGGAATCGTATTGGAGGGATGGCTCAACAGACCCTGCAAAATTCATAGTACAACAGATACCATACCAACACACAGCCTTAGAGCATGTTGGATACTCCGGCAGGTGGCCAAAAGCGGCGAGGATCTTCTCATCCCAGATGCCACAGATCACCATCCCAGGGATAACCATACGGTATTAACAGTCTTTGAGACCTTCGCATCAAATAATAGGCGCAAGTGAACACTCCGCAGCATTGCCAAAATCTGCCACGTGGCAGCAATAAATCCATGGAGTGACACGGCTATTACCTTCAATGCCAGTGATGAACCTAAATTCCGAACAACCCAAGCACCAGCTGCACTGGTCCTCAGTCCAATTGTGGACGGCTTTCGACTCACCAAAGTAGTCATGGACGGCGGCAGTGGATTAAACCTCATCTATGAGGAAACTCTTCAAAAAATGGAAATAGACTAGAACCGCATTGAGCAAAGTAGCACAACCTTCAGAGGAATCATACCCAGTCGGGAAGCACGCTGTGCTGGAAAATCACACTAGATGTGGTATTCGGCACGCCTGAGAACTATAGGACTGAAGAAATTTCATTCCAAGTGGCCCCGTTCAGTAGTGGATACCATGCCCTTTTAGGACGGGAGGCGTTCATGATCTTCCAAGCCATACCCCATTATGGGTACATGAAGCTCAAAATGCCCGGGCCCAATGGAATCATCACTCTCGCTAGTGATCCGGACACAGCAGTCCGCACCGAAAACAAAACAGACGCATTGGCCCTTGAGGCATTATCTGAAGCCCTTTCGGCCGAGGAATTAACTGCGCTACGCTCCACAGTGGACAGGGACGACGTGATACTTGACAAGAGATCCAAGCCCACCTCTTTTAAACCAGCGAATGAAATAGTCAAATTCCAAGTCCACCCAACGGACCCTACAAAAACAGCCTCCATCGAGGCACAATTAAACCCCGCCGTGGACGCCGCACTACGAGAGTTCCTGCGCAAGAATTGGTACATATTCGTCTGGCACCCCTCAGACATGCCAGGAATCCCACGCAGGCTGGCCGAGCACAGCCTCAATATTCTAAAGGGATTCAAGCCGGTCAAGCAAACTCTTCGGCGTTTCTCTGAACCTAAGAGACAAGCTATGGGAGAGGAACTAGCCAAGTTATTGGAGGCCGAATTCATTAGAGAAATAAAACACCCGGACTGGCTAGCAAACCTGGTGATGGTACCAAAGAAGGACAAATCCTGGGCCCTATGTGTCGATTTCAAGGACCTCAACAAGGCTTGCCCAAAGGATCCCTTCCCCCTCCCCCGCATTGATCAAATTATCGATGCTACTGCAGGACACGAGTCATTGTGTTTCCTCAACGCATACTCCGGCTACCACCAAATCAAGATGGCAGAGTCCGACCAAGCCGCAATGGCATTTATCACACCATACGGCCCCTTATGTTTCAACACAATGCCTTTTGGGCTCAAAAATGCCGGCGCAACATATCAGCGCATGATTCAGACATGTCTGGAGAAATAGATCGGCAAAATAGTAGAGGCGTACGTAGATGATGTGGTCGTCAAAACCAAACACATCGACTCTCTAATAGGATACTTGAGGCTCACATTCGACAACCTCCGAACATACGACATCAAGCTCAATCCGGAAAAATGCGTTTTCAGCGTACCAGCCGGAAAGCTCATGGGCTTCATTGTCTCCAGTAGAGGAACTGAAGCTAATCCGGCCAAAATCCAAGCTCTGTCACAGTTGGCTATCTCAACGGACCTCAAACAAATCCAGAAATTAACTGGATGTGTGGCGGCTCTAAGTCACTTTATCTCCCGCTTAGGAGAAAAGGCATTACCCCTTTATCGCCTCCTTCGGCGCACCGAACACTTCGAGTGGACGGATGCTGCCACAGTCGGACTGGAAGAAATAAAAGCCATACTGGCAACCAACCCAATCCTGGCTGCGCCAAAAATCGGCGAACCAATGTTGTTGTACATTGCGGCAACTCATCAGGTTGTAAGCGCAGTGCTCGTCATCGAACGAGAAGCGGACGGACATAAATTCCCTCTTCAAAAGCCGGTATATTATGTATCCACTTTCGTCACTCCATGCAAATCACGGTACCCACATTATCAAAAGATAGCCTATGCGGTATTCATGGCATCCCGGAAGCTGCGACACTACTTTCAAGAGTGTTCGATTATAGTAGCCTCGGAAGTGCCACTTAATGATATTATAAACAACCACGATGCCAAGGGCCGGATTGCCAAATGGGCCATTGAGCTCCTCCCGTTCGACATAACATACAAACCTCGGCGAGCCATTAAATCACAAGTATTGGCCGACTTTGTCACCGAATGGACGGAAGCCGAACTCCCTAAAGAGTACGGTGCATACTCCAATTGGATCATGCACTTCGACGGCTCCAAAATGCTAGCTGGTCTGGGGGCTAGCGTCGTCTTGACGTCTCCAACCGGAGATACAGTTCAATACGTACTGCAGATACTGTATACATACTCCAACAACGCAGCCGAATACGAAGCCCTGTTACATGGTCTTCGGATGGCAGTTTCCATGGGCATTCAACGCCTGGAGGTGCGTGGGGATTCGGACCTTGCAATATCCCAAATAAATGGAGACTTCGATGCCAAGGATCCAAAGATGGCGGCCTATCGAAACGCCGTCCTAAATATGTCAGCTTGGTTCGAGGGGCTCGAATTTCACCATGTGGCTCGGGAAAACAATCAGGCGGCGGATATCCTCGCCCGCATCGGCGCAAAACGCGATGCGGTTCCCCCAACATCTTTTTGGAGAGGTTTTTTAAGCCATCTGTGGTATGGGAAGGGGCCGCCGGTAACAATAGTCCGGACCCGGCCAAAATGCCCTATACCGAACACTCTGACATAATCAGTGGCTCTGCCACCGAAATAACATCTTTAGCCCATGTAATAATGGCCATCATCGCCCCGTGGACAGAACCATTCCTGGCCTACCTAACTAGGCAGGAACTTCCCGAGGACCAAAATGAGGCATGCTGCATAGTGCGGCTATCAAAAGCCTACAAGGTCCACGAGGGAGAGCTGTATAAAAAAGCACTACCGGAGTCCTTCAAAGGTGCATCTCCGAAGAGGAAGGGCGGGAGCTTTTGGCAGAAATTCACGCCGGACTCGGCGGCCACCACGCCGCAGCCCGGACCCTTGTAAGCAAGACCTTCCGCACAGGTTTTTATTGGCTGACGGCCCGGGCAGACGCACAGGACTTGGTCCAACGCTGCGTTGGTTGCCAGCTTTTTGCAAACCAAAGCCACATGCCACCCACCGCCCTCCAAAAAATCCCCATTACCTGGCCCTTCGCAGTCTGGGGGCTCGACATGGTTGGACCCCTTAAAGGGGGAACCCATAAGAAAAAATACTTACTGGTCATGGTGGATAAATTCACCAAATGGATAGAAGCCAAACCTATTAAAACAGCTGAATCCGGACCGGTGATAGACTTCATATCCGGGGTTGTACACCGTTATGGCGTCCCCCACAGCATCATCACTGACAATGGCACGAACTTCACGGCCGACGAGGTAAAACTCTGGTGCAGCAACATGGGCATCAAGCTCGGTTATGCTTCCATCTATCACCCACAAACCAACGGCCAAGTTGAGCGAGCAAATGGTCTTATCATGAGCGGCATCAAACCCAGATTAATGCGGTCCTTACAGGAATCTAACACGCACTGGGTAGAGGAGCTCGACTCCGTACTCCGGGGGCTGCGGACCACGCCGAATCGTACTACCGGATATACACCCTTCTTTATGGTGTACGGCGCAGAGGCAGTTCTGCCCTGCGACATAATTCATGACTCACCTCGAGTGCGCATGTACGAAGAAAGAGAAGCCGAGCTCGATCGGCAGGACAGTCTGGACACACTGGAGGAGGAGCGCGACGTGGCAAAAGCCCGTTCCGCATTCTATCAGCAACAGGCTCGCAGATACCAAAGCAGAGAAGTACGGGCCAAAACTTATAATGTTGGCGAGTTACTTCTACGCCTGCCGGAGAAGAAAAAGACCAAGCTCGAGCCCAAATGGGAAGGTCCCTTCATTATTGACCAAGTTCTGACCGGTGGAGCTTACCGTCTGCGGGATGCATTGAATAATCGACTTGAGCCGAACCCATGGAACGCAGCCAGGCTCCGAAGATTCTACGCCTAGCGCCGGACTCTATGTTCGTCTCCTTCCTCTGTCCATTTTTTGCATATACATTATTTGTCTTTTTTCTCTCTCTTTCCTTTTTCTCAAGGCCTTCAAGGGCCAACTTGTGCCTTGCTTGCACACTATTGATGTGCTAACCGCGCTCATTATACCTGGGGGCTTCTTACACAGAAGCTTAATTATTTATCTGGGCTTCATGCCCCGCGCATGTGTTATTCTTCCGCATGTACCTTTTCTTCGCCATTATATGCATCGATATGACTTAAGTTTTGGGCAAGCTGGGTTGCCTGGCTCTTGTATTTATGCCCTACGTTCCCGTTAATTCGGCTAGGGCATAAGGGGAGCACCTCTGCGATTGTTACTGCCGGGTCAGCCGGATGTGTACCTCAGACTGGGTGAAGCCGAAAGCTAGCGTTCTTAAGGTAATATTCGGTCGATGAAAAAAAGATGATTTTTATTTATTTTCCATATGTGCCCCCAGATGTTTTTGCTTGCGTTTCCTCTCGCAGTCCGGACATGCACTTTAGGGCATGCGGACCCAGGGAAAGGAACCCTTAACAGAACTATTTTCCCTGGAAGATGTTTCTTACTACCCATGTAATATAACATAACTAGTTGGGTACTTGTCTGTTCAAGCACTAATGACCCCTACGCCTGGTTTCCACGCATACCCCGGTTCTTATATAACTGAGCGGGTATTCGGACACACTCCGGACTATCAGGTCCCGAGGTTGAAGCGAAAAGGTCCTCCATGACAAATGATTTACAATCCGGCTAGAAGGCATTATACATGTCACTTTAATTGCATAGTCATGTAGACTAACTAAATTCCTCTTCTATACCATCCAACAGGCTGTCTAGCCTATAATCCTATTGGGAATACTTAGTGGCTAATTCTACTTGCCCATACACTAAGCTAACTGGGATCTCTTTCCCATCAGGCCCCACAGGTCCGACCTCGGCCATGTGGTCTGGGTCAGCCTTGGTATACCGCGTCTTCACCATGGCCCAGGCTTCCCTGGCACCTTGACGGCAGGCCGATATCTTCCATAACCGGAAGCGCCGCCGTGCTCCCTTGAGCTTCTTCGCAAGCTCTCCAATACCTTCTGGCAGGGAGACGGATGGCCATAAGGCCTGGGCAATACCTTGCATCATCTGCCGAACTTGTTCGTGTAGTTGTGAAAGCTCGGGTAGAAGATCACCCGCAGACCCAGGCATCTCCTCCACGGGACGACCCGTCAGCATACCTGCAGACATAACTCTGTTAGCCGGCTTCTTCGCCACCCCCTTTTAAGGGTTCGTTCAAGCACTTCCTGAAAATGCCGCGTCGAAGCCGCTTATTCTCCTTCTCGGAGTCCGCAAGCTGGGCTCGAACATCTTTCAGTTCCACGCTCAGCTTGGTATTGGCATCTCGGAGATTGTTTTTCTCCCGCCTGACCTCAGTCAGCACGCGTTCGCCAGCCTTTAGATGTCGTACGACATCCTGGTCCTCCGGATTCTCTCTAGATTCATCTGCAACATCTATTGTTAGATCTGCAGCAACGCCGCATGCTATATGGTACCCATCATTCTTTGAAACAAATGTTACCAGCTGGCAACAGGCGGCCCGAAGTTGGGTATTGCATTCCTCCAGCTCGTGTGACAGTCGAGTATTCTTCTCTGTAAGAACCTACACAATGGATGATCCTTAAATTAGTTCTGCTAACTGTTTCAAGTCTCAGGGGCTACTGATACACATAATCGTTAGATTTGCTTACCCGTACATCCCTTACATACTGGTCCGTGGCTCTGGCTAGACCATTTTGAGCAGCACAGAGGTACGCGTCTCCAGAATTGAAGGCATCAAATGCCTCTGGTGAGAAGCAAGTGTCACGGAGTACGGCCCGGCGACGCCTATGATTCATGGCGCTCTCAACTTCTGAATTTGTAGCGGATAGTCTATCCACATCCTCTGTAGGGGGAGTATTCGGCGTCCGCCCCATGTCGGCTTCCGCCTCTATGTCTGATCCTGGAGCCCGACTAGTGGAAGCATGATCGGCAGCCTCACCAGACATATTCCGGCGAGCGTTTTTTCTGTTAAAGAAACATGGACGTCCTTACATTTTGAGAAAGACGACAACCATGGAGCGGGGTTTTTGTCATACCTCTGCGCCGGCGTCTCTGTCCTGACCGCCTTCCTTTTTGGCCTACCCGGCCTTGGTGCCTCTTGTTGGCGAGTTGCTGCGGGCTCGGCACGGCGTCCCGAATGCCTTCCCTGTAAAACACCATATGTATATGGTAGGTGAAGTATCTAAAAGGGATCCTAGTTTTTGGAGTTGGGATTTTGGTTTTTCTAACGAGCGATGCAGGGAGCAGTCCGGGATAGTCGGTCGTAATGGCCACCATGGCATCATCACAGCTCAATTGATAGAACTACCGGTCTATCAGCTCCACGAATATGTCCGGATCTTCTTCGAGTCCGGGACCGAGGGCCCGGTCGGGGTCCTCTGGTTGTGGGGACGGGCTGTTGACCTCCCTTATGGCTTTTCGCAGTTCCTGCCAAAAAATGGCAAGGTGAGTACCTACGACAAAGAAAGTGGGAAGAATGTGAGTATGGAGATATAACTCACCCAGCTTGGAGGGTTGTACATGGAGAATCCATCCCGTGGCTTGATGCGGATGAACTCCTCTTCCTCTCCCTTGAACAGCTCAAACGGGATTTTTGCTAAAGCAGCTGCATTGTCCGGACCCTTACGCCCGCAACGGGTGGCATCGTCTTCCCCGTTAAAACACCACAGGGGTTGCCCTCGATATTGAAGTGGCTGCACTCCCCGCATTATGCATATTGACATAACCTCGATTACTGTCAATCCTGATTGAGCCATCGCTTTAATCCGGTTCATCAGGTAAAGGACTTCCCTGTTGTCTTCCTCCTGGGGGCTCCGTGGGCGCCAGCTTCGGCGTTTCTTTAGAGGAGCATTGTTGAACTCAGGAAGACCCCGTCGAACAGGGTCCGGAAGGGGGACGTCCTCCATATAAACCATTCTGAAGGCCAGTCCTCGGACGTCTTCTTCGGAGTACCGGACAGGTATCCGGTTTCGGTGATGCGCCATATTTCGGCTCCGCCCACTTGATAAAGTGACCTCTCCTGTGTGCGGGTGACGAGGCAAAATAACCTTTTCCACAGCTCGAAATGAGCCTCGTAGCCTAGGAATAACTCGCAGAGGGCAACATAGCCGACGATGTGTAATATGGAAGCAGGGGTGAAATTATGCAGTTGGGGGCCGTAAAACTCCAGGAGCCCGCGGAGGAACAGATGAACTGGAAATCCGAGTCCCCTTAATAGGTAAGGAACAAGGCATACCCGCTCCCCCGTAGAGGGACTGGGGAAGCTCTCCGCTTGCTCCCCACCATTGTAGGTGGCGAGCCCGGCTCGGACGGGAACCATATACGCTGGAGGGAGAAATCCCTTAGTCTGCAGTTCGACTAGTCGGCTGTGTGGGACAGAACACCTCTCCATATCACCAGGCTTAGGGCTACAGGGGCGGGAGGAGGAGCTGCGGTTGTCGGCCATGCTGGAGTGGATTTTTCTGAAGCGCGCTCCGATGGATTCTCTCTGGGGGGAGGATGGTATGGGTTGGATCTAAGAATCCCCATCCCTTTAATGGACAATTTATTTATCTGGCTAGGGGGGCGAATGTAAAAAAGCCCTGGCTCCTCGTATTCATTCGACGCGTGGAAGATAGCCCTTGTTGGGCGCAGAAGCCAAGAGGACCAACATTTATGGGGCTGGACACTGCTTAACAAACATTCGAAATCTGGAGAAGAACCCGCCTTGCAATGCCGAAGACAATACTGCGTGTCAGACTTGACGTCATTGAAGCCTGGTTCGGGGGCTACTGAGGGAGTCCTGGATTAGGGGGTCTCTGGACAGCCAGACTATATCCTTTGGCCGGACTGCTGGACTATGAAGATACAAGATTGAAGACTTTGTCCCGTGTCCGGATGGGACTCTCCTTGGCGTGGAAGGCAAGCTAGGCAATACGGATATGTATATCTCCTCCTTTGTAACCAACCTTGTGTAACCCTAGCCCCCTCCGGTGTCTATATAAACTGAAGGGTTTTAGTCCGTAGGACAACATACAATCATACCATAGCCTAGCTTCTAGGGTTTAGCCTCTCTGATCTCGTGGTAGATCAACTCTTGTACTACACATATTATCAAGAATAATCAAGCAGGACGTAGGGGTTTACCTCCATCAAGAGGGACGGAACCTGGGTAAAACATGGTGTCCCCTGCCTCCTGTTACCATCCGCCTTAGACGCACAGTTCGGGACCCCCTACCCGAGATCCACCGGTTTTGACACCGACACATCCGCTGACAACTTTTTTGCGGCACGACATTACGTCTGACCGGTCATAATTCAAACCACTTTCGTGTTCCACGCCCCACGTCCCGAGGCGCGGTTGCCATTGGCATGTATTGTCAAAGCAGAGATCGTGTCCCCTTATTGTGGGATTCTCATCAATGTGGGCATGGCTAATCCAACCGTGTCGTTTATACATCCCTTGGGAATAGGTGAATCTTAAGGCGAGTGAGGAGGCGTTTAATATTCGCTACCATTATAAGGGGATAAGGATTCCGTATTCCTTTCTCATGCCCTCTCTCTGTCTCCGCCTTTCCAATCTCGAGCTCCAGCACCCAAGTTCTCATCTCCTTTCCACTCAAGCAACCATGTCCGGATCTAGAGGTCAGGGCAAGTGGATGGTCTCCGCTGTCAAGGAGGAGGATATTACTGAGCTTCGGTCGGCTGGATATTTGGTGAAGGAGATCGCCCACCGTCTGCTGGCCGAGGGACAGGTCATCCCCACGCCGAAGCCCACCGAGAGGGTAGTACTCATCCCCCATTTCTTCCGCGGGCTAGGGTTTCCACTCCACCCTTTTGTCCGTGGGCTGATGTTTTATTACGGGATAGATTTCCATGATATGTCCCCGAATTCGTTCCTCAACATCTCGATGTTTATCGTTGTGTGCGAGGCCTTCCTCCGCATCCACCCCCACTTCTGGCTATGGCTCAAAGTCTTCAACGTGAAGCCGAAGGTGGTGGATGGCCAACACATGGAGTGTGGAGGAGCCATGGCGAGCAAGCTGTCCAATGTCTCCTGGCCCAAAGGCACTTTTGTGGAGACAGTAAAGGAGTGGCAGAAGCAGTGGTTCTACATCACAGAACCTCGTGGCACCACCTGGGCCGCAGCTACTGAATTCCGCTCCGGTGCTCCCATGCGACTCACCTCCTGGGTTGAGAAGAGTCCGGACTGGCGTTCACCTGACGAGTTGATACCGCTGCAGACGCGCGTTCAAAGCATGGTGACCAAGAATGTCAAGCTTGTTGATGTAATCCAGGTGATGCTAGTTCGTCGGATTCTTCTGTGGGAGTTCAATTCGAAGATGCACCAGACCATGATAAGGCTCTTCGAGACTACACACGAAGGTGCCTAGAAGTTGCTCTTTAAGGGCAACGAGAAGCCACCGGCCATGGATTCAGACCGTGGTCATGATTGTAAACACCCCCGCCAGCGAGGTATGTTATTTCTGACGTATCCCCAACTTAATTGTTTTGAAGATGATGTCTGAGTTTATCATTGCCCCTTCAGGATTGGATTGAGAGGGCGAAGCGGATCCAGTGTCCGGCTCCGCTGCCTGAAGAGTCGGCCATCCCGCGTCTAGCTGTGACGCCCAGATAATTAAGCTACAGTAACCCTCTGTTAATGATGCCACGTCACTTCGATTACTGTTGCTAATCTCGCCTTAGTTTGAAACTGATTCAAACTCAAATTCAAAATCAAGCAAACAATAAAAGGTTTCAAACTTAAAACTAAAAATGTCTGGGATGTGCTAAGTAATACAAAGTTAATTGTGGTGAAGAAACCCCACTTTTATGAAATGCTTAATACTCTAAAATGATTAAAACGGTAGTTGAAACGATTGAATATGTGCCTTTGATATTTTATAAAATGATAAAAAAAATTATTTTGAGGTAAAAACTTTTAGGTTAGTGGGTTATTTTGAAATACTATTTTCGAAACTATTGTCATATTTTACTAAATTGAAAATAAAGTGTAACTAAAATAAAACAAAAAAGAAAAGTGGAAATAAAACTAAACAAATAAAAAGAAGAAGACCCCCTGGCCAACTGGCCCAACTGGCCTAGCTGGCCACCCACGCAACCTAGTCGGCCCATCCCGGCTGTATAACCCCTCACACACCTGAAACCCTAGCCCGATCCCTTCCCACTTCCCCCTCTCGGTCCACTCCTTCCCCCACGACCTCCTCTGCCCCCGATCTGGATCGGGAAAACGGCGCCCCGACCCCATCGCCTCGACATGCATCGCCGCCCCACCGCGCCTCGGTCCTCCTCCACACGCCGTCGCCATTGCCCTCCCCAAGCACCGCTGCCCCGTTCCCTGCATCCTCCCGTGAGCACGCGCCCCTCCCTCATCTCTCTCCCTCGCCCCGACCGCCACCGCGCGTGCCGTTCGCCGGCTTCGCTGGCCTCACCCGTTGTCGCCAGCGCGCCGCTCAGCCCTCCGCTCCGCCTGCTCCACGCCGGCCGCTCCGTGCGCATCGCGCCTACCCGCAACGAAGCACGCGCGTGCTCGCGCGCCCACACCCGCGCTGGCCGCGCCCATCACCGCTCTGGCGCGCCCTGCAAGCCGCCCGCCCGCGCCCTGGGCCCTCCATTGGTCGCGCGCCCACCGTTCCCCGTCTCTGCATGCGCCCTTGCCGCGCCCCACCTCTTCCCCGTGCCCGTGTGCTGCTGCCGTCCTTGCTCCTTGCTGCTTCCCCCGTCGCTGCTCGCTGGAGGCCGCCGCCCGCACGCGCTCTGCCGCTCGGGCCACGCTCTACACCCGCCTCCTCCTCCAAGTGCTGCGCCCCCTGCCCTACAGTCCCGCCCGCCGCGTCGCGCGTGGCCACCGGCCTGCGCACCTCCGTGCACTGCTGTTCGCCGCCGGCCCCGCCCCGGGCTGCTGTGCCCGTCGCCGCCCGGGCTCGGCTTCCGCTCGAGCGCCCACCCCGATAACCTCCGCCCGTTAACCCGCACGCCCGCAGCGCCCCTGCGCTCGAATCGCCCCGTGCCCATTTGGCCCTATGGGCTAATGACAGTGGGGCCCCACGCCCAGAACGTTTCATAAAAAAATTAAATTAAAAATTTTAAAAATTATTATTATTAAATTAAAATAAATAAATAAATAATAAGTAAATAAAAATGTTAATTAATTAACTTAATTAATCATGTTTAATTAAACTAATTAAACATTAGGTACCTAATTAACTAATTAAACTGATTAATAGGTTAATTAGGTTATTTTACCTATGACATGTGGGACCCGCACGTCAGCGACCCACTCAACTCCTCTGTTGACTGCTGACGTCATGCTGATGTCAGCATGAACTGTTCTGGATAATGTTGATTAAATTAATTAAATAAATCCTAAAAATGATTTAAATCTTTCAAAATAAATATTAAATAAACCGTAGCTCGGATGGAAAAGCTTTGTACATGAAAGTTGCTCAGAACGATGAGACGAATCCAGATACGCAACCCGTTTGGCCGCAACACATCCCTAACCTATCGAACTCGCAACTTTCCCCCTCCGGTTCCTTTGTCCGAAAACGCGAAACACGGGGGATACTTTCCCCGATATTTCCCCCCTTCGTCGGTATCACCTCCTACTGTGTTAGGTTGCCCCTAGCACCGCGTAATGCCATGTTACACTTTGTGATGCTTTTATTGCTCTGTTATTTATTTTGTTCCCCCTCTGTTACTTCTTTCCCGTAAACCCCGAGACCGCTGCCGGTACCCCTGTGATCGACTACGGTGTTGACGACCCCTCTCTCTTGCCAGAGCAACCAGGCAATCCCCCCCTTTGATCACCAGATATCGCCTATTCTTCTCTCTACTGCTTGCATTAGAGTAGTGTAGCATGTTACTGCTTTCCGTTAATCCTATCATGATGCATAGCCTGTCCTTGCTACACTATTGTTACCTTTACCTGCAATCCTAATGCTTAGAATAGGATGCTAGTTTATCATCAGTGGCCCTACATTCTTTTCCGTCTTCCATGCTATACTATCGGGCCGTGATCACTCGGGAGGTGATCACGGGTATATACTATATACTTTATACATGATACATGTGATGACTAAAGTCGGGTTGGCTCGGGGAGTACCCCCGGTTGATTCATGAATTGGGGGGCTGGAAGGACATACTTTCCCGACGGCCCTCTATGTGGATCTTTGTGGTGAAGCGACAGGGCAGGTTGAGACCACCTAGGAGAGAGGTGGGCCTGGCCCTGGTCGGCGTTCGCGGTTATTTCAAGATAACACGTTTAACGAGATCTTGGTATTTGATCTGAGTCTGGCCACTGGCCTATACGCACTAACCATCTATGTGGGGACAGTTATGGGCACTCGACGTCGTGGTATCAGCCGAAGCCTTCATGACATCAGCGACTGAGCGGCGCGCGCCGGATTGGACCGTAAGAGGGCTAGTTCTGCTTCCGGCCGCGTTCGCAACGTGTAGGTGTGCAAAGGGCGATGGGCCCAGACCCCTGCGCCATTGGATTTAGACCGGCGTGCTGACCTCTCTGTTGTGCCTAGGTAGGGCTACGACGTGTTGATCTTCCGAGGCCGGGCATGACCCAGGAAAGTGTGTCTGGACAAAGGGGATCGAGCGTGTTGGGAAATGTGGTGCACCCCTACAGGGAAGTTAATCTATTCGAATAGCCATGATCTTCGGTAACAGGACAACTTGGAGTTGTACCTTGACCTTATGACAACTAGAACCAGATACTTAATAAAACACACCCTTCCAAGTGCCAGATACAACCGGTGATCTCTCTCTCACAGGGCGACGAGGGGAGGATCGTCGGTTAGGATTATGCTATGCGATGCTACTTGGTGAACTTACCATCAACTCTCTTCTCCTGCTGCAAGATGGAGGTTACCAGAAGCGTAGTCTTCGAAAGGACTAGCTATCCCCCTCTTATTCCGGCATTCTGCAGTTCAGTCCACATATGATACCCCTTAATCCATTTGATACCAATGCATACATATGTAGTGTAGCTCCTTGCTTGCGAGTACTTTGGATGAGTACTCACGGTTGTTTTGCTCCCTCTTTTCCCCCTTTCTATACCCGATTGCTGCGACCAGACGATGGAGCCCAGGAGCCAGAAGCCACTGTCGATGGCGACTACTACTACTCGGGAGGTGCCTACTACTACGTGCAGCCCGCTGGCGACGACCAGGAGTAGTTTAGGAGGATCTCAGGCATGAGGCCTGCGCCTCTTTGATCCGTATCCCAGTTTGTGCTAGCCTTCTTAAGGCAAACTTGTTTAACTTATGTCTGTACTCAGATATTGTTGCTTCCGCTGACTCGTCTATGATCGAGCTCTTGTATTCGAGCCCTCGAGGCCCCTGGCTTGTAATATGATGCTTGTATGACTTATTTTATTTGTAGAGTTGTGTTGTGATATCTTCTCGTGAGTCCCTGATCTTGATCGTACACATTTGCGTGTATGCATAGTGTATGATTGAATCAGGGGCGTCACAAGTTGGTATCAGAGCCGACTGCCTGTAGGAATCCCCCTTCCACACTCCTTGGCCGAAGTTGAGTCTAGTCATTACAAAACTTCTACTAACATGGTTGTGTGGCTTACGGGCCCACGTCGCCATTGGGTGCTATTAGGAACTTTTTATTCCTCGTCTATACTCTGGGACTCTCATTTCTCTTCTATTCGGGTTAAATGAATTTTACTAAATCTAACATTAGGATCTCGTGATCACTTTCCCTCAGAGAGCCCCTTCATTCCAGATGATCAACTGTTTCACCAGAAGGTTCTGAAGATACTCTCCAATGTTCTCCCGAAACTTTGTGCTCATTGCTTTTGCATTTTCCTACCACCAACATATCCTTATGGATAACGTCATACACTTGTCGTTCATACAATCATTCTCCGTTGATCTTGTTATTACAAGATACCCCAAAATTCTCTCTATTGTTCCGAGAATACCCTGTGCCTACTGCCTTGCAGTTCTTTGCCACCTGAATAGCCCTATGGATAATTTCTCGCACTTACCGAGTATCTGCTCATCCCAGTTGATTCAGGTATTTCACAAAAGACTTTGAAATACCATTCGGTCTTCCGGAAGTCCTGAGCAACCTATTGCTCCTGAAATTCTTGCTTGCTTGTGTTATGGTTAATGCCATAAATCTCGTAATCTTACTATCATCCTTTGTCATTATTATTTTGAGTCTGTTGATACAATGTGTTGCGAATGCTCGCAATCATTAGTTGATCCTTTTAAATTATCTTACGAGCTCAGATGTCATTTTGGAACATGAGCTGGTTCTCGACCAATCTATTTGTCGATGATTGTACCCTTAGGTCTATACAACTTATCCACCCTTGATCAGAGCGTATGCTTATGATCATTCATTTTGGAAATTATAATTCCTTTGATATCTAAGCATCGAATTATTCAAATGTTCTATAGTCTGGGGCCATTGCATTCTTTCTTCAATTGGTTGTCTGCCGATGCTCACATCAGCTCCGCTATGGACCGTCCGATCCTTTGTTGGATTATTATTCGACAATGTCCTTCATATTTAACCGCCTTGTGAACTCTTCCCTGATACATAATGCCATTGGTAAATAGCACTCTCTGATTTGTTCAACCGTGCTCTACTATCGAGCTTGAGTTATTTACCCCTGGAGTTTGTGGTATATGGTTCTACTATGCCCTGATGGGTTGAAACTATGCCTTCCTTAATCTGTGTGAACCTGAAAGATTTCACGGGTCATACTTATCTGGTATTGCATCAGGTAAAACTTTTAACAACTAATGTCATTTTCGAAAAGCGGGAGGTGATTGGAAGGTTATACATTGAAGAAGTGGGAGTCAACCTTGAACCTTTGTGTTCATGCCCATGGACACGATGTAGATCCTATCATGGAAGCTTCTCTTAAAATAATTATCCCCTTGTTATAAGTTCATCTTGAATCTGTGGATGTGGTTCCGACCATGTTTCTCCTTGATTCCATTTCTCGTGCAATTTTGAGCACTTGTCCTTGACAGATCAATACACCTCTGCAACCTCTGTTATGGTCTACCTTCGAGTAATACCCCGTGGTATCTCGATAATATCACAGAACCATATTACTTCTTATGAGTTCTTCATTAAGTACTACATTCTCACTGGTTACAAATTTTCATGGGCTCTGAGTTATTAAACACTCAAAGACACTAATAACTGAATCAAGTCCGCACTACGATTCAACAATTCTTAGTAATCTTCTTTGAGTATGAGTTTGTACCCGATCACACCATTCCTAGCCTGGTTGGCTATATCATTGTCGTGATGATTTTAACTGTGCTACCTGGTCCTTATTCTTGGAGCACCACTTTCAACGATGAGCTAAGCTTACGTCGATTTTCCTCATCATATCATTTCACCCTGAACAACAAGCTTGATTTTGAGTTTGTGTCGTACTCGTGGTTCCAATAACCCTTCGCTTCATCATTCCTTTGACTTGATGTCATCGCTGATCGATTACATCTGCATGAAATCTCTCGACAAATGTGTCGTGATCATCATCAACCTTATGAGCTCTTCCAGATATCAATCGAATTCATGATGAGAAATGCCATCCTTGCCCTTGATGATTTGTGTTATCATCGTCCACTTTATTGCTTCCCTCCAACACAAACTTGTCCGTGTTTTGTGTTATGCCTTGAGTTCCTTGCTATCCAGCATTTGTTCTTCTTTACCTTGGAATATTACCAGCTTTTATGTCAAGAATGTCATGGGAATTTTACCACCTCTTGAAAATTATTAATACAAGTGATACTTCTCACCATCACCATTCCTTCTTGGTCCCCGTGTTATTTCCAACCAAGAAAAACCGACAATTGAACTTGGAGGTACAAATTCAAAACTTCTAGCGACCCTATTGGGTTGAAGTTAATGGTTGATATTTCATTCTTATACTATTAGCTATCGAATCACCGTTCTAACCTTGATCATGCTACCTAAGCCCATATCTCGGGTGCACCTTTCAAACAATTATCAGTTGTGTATGCTTTCCTCGAGCATACATCATTATATCACTTGATCTGACAAATGTATCCCCTTGTTCACATAATTGTCAGAATCCATCTTTTTAGATATCTCGATGAGTTGTCGCCAACTCCAGCAGCCACCTCCTTATCCTCTCCTTGATTTAATGATGACTCTTGTTTCGGAACTTGCTTCCATAGTTCAATTCCCAAGAATCTTACAATGTCATCTCGACAATTTGTGTTGCACCTTTTCTTCTCAGGCATCCTAAGTCTGAGGTATCCTGACACCAACCAGATCTGAACCTCAGTCAGATATGATGGTTGGAAGTTTTAACATTGGTCTTTATATGACCTGGTAAGGTGGTGTAATGCCTAGCACACTTGGCCGGAGGCCCTATTGTTGTAGTTTCCTTTTTAGCAAGGTTAACCATTCTTCCTTAAGAAAATTTAAAGACTTATTCTATAAGTTGTTCCTGATGGATCCATTGTGTATCCAAAGTCTTACCTTTGCTTGAACACCATGTCAATGCTATCTGAAAGCATGTCTGTGGTACTCCGATATTCAATAAGAACATTTGAAGTACAATGCTAAATTTTCCTTATCAATTATCCAAACACCATTGTATGGGTACATATCATGATTCTTCTTACCCCTTTTATCTAAATGGTCATGTCTTTGATCTCCTGATACGTATATCATGCCCTGCTTAACCTTGGGAATGATATACCCCTATTACTTGTGTTTAAACAAAATTTCCTTTCCATTGGTTTGTTTAATCTGATGATCACGTTTTTCCTTCCATTGTTTTGTTTAATCTTGCTTGTGATCTATATGATCTAAGCAGTAATATGCTTCTGCTTATGAAAACACCTCGGTGTACAAATCGGTCAGTAAGACCCTGTTACTATTGTTGATGACATTTCGGTAGCCACCGATGGACGAGAACCTTGCCTATTGGTCCGCCTCGTTCAACGAGCAGGAAAACACTACAAAAAATACACTTCCGTGATGATACGTGTTTGTCATAGTAGGTCACTTTTTTGTCATGCATGTACATCCATGACAAATTTATGACAGTATCAAGATAGTCATACCTGTGTGCTGTCGTAGAAGTGTTCCATGACATTACCAAAATTATCATCACGGAAGTGTCCACTTCCATGACGATAAATCGCGCGTCACAGAAGTGCTTTCGTCAAGGGTGACCGACACGTGGCATCCACCGTAACGGAACGCCATTAAGCTATCGGGTCGGGTTTTGGATCCGATAACCCGTTAACAGCCCCGACCAATGGGAAATTTCCATGTGTAAAATTCTTATTGGCCGGACGAAACACGTGTCAGCTCGTCAGTGGGTCAGATAAGCGCCTATGATACGTCGACACATGGCATGGCCCAACAGAGGCTCATTCCTGTGAAAAGGCCGACCCGTTTGACTTGGTCAAAAGGTGGCGGGCCAGCCCATGAAAAGCCTGTTAACGGCCTGTTCACCTATAGCCCATTTACAGCCCGCTAACCCACAGCTCGTTACGCCCTATCCGAATTAGGCCTAGTAGCATCATCTAGGCCGTCCAATATGATTCCAGCCCGTTTTCACTTCTGGCCCATGTATGGCCCATGACGTCTTTCGTCCCATATGAGGCCCTATGTAACTCTTGGCCTATTAACGGCCCGTGGTGAAACTGGCCAGTAATGAACAATGTATCACTTTACACCCATTAACGACCCATGGTGAAACTGGCCCGTAATGAATAGTGTATCACTTTATACCCATTAACGGCCCGTTATTCCGTTGGGCCGTTTCCAGCCCATGTTATCTTTCGGCCTTCTCAGAGCCCATTTATTCTTGGGCTCATTTCCAGCATTTGTTTACTTACGGCACGTTACTGTCATTTTCTGCTTGTGGGCCAAATTCAGCCCGTGGTTACAGTCGGCCCGTTTGTGGTCCGTTAATACGTTGGGCCGTTTTCATAGCGTCATCAAATACGGCCTATTAACGATGGCCCGTTACGGTCAGCCCATGAACGGACGATTCCAACTCTAGCCCGTTTACGGCCATAATGCGGCCTGTTATTGGCCCATGTTTGGCCAATCGATCATACGGCCCGTATAAGGCCCATTGATGATACGGCCCGTAGAAGGCCCATTGTTTCTAAGGCCCGTAGAAGGCCTACTGTTTCTACGGCCCGTAGAAGGCTCACTGTTTCTACGACCCGTAGGAGGCCCAGTGTCACTACAATAAATATTAGCCCATGGTTATTGTGGCCTAGTTTTAAAAATTAGGTTATTGCAGTCACTAGTTAACCGCGGAAAAAGAACTGCAATGACTACAAGCAAACAAATAAACAAGACAACAAGGAAATAAATAAGCAAGCAACTAACGCTAGGCTATCACGACTATTACACATATTACATCCACTTGGCATCAAAGTTCGCCACCAGTGCAAATATAGGGAACAAAGCAGCATATCATATACACTGGCCGTAAAATTGGCCACCAGTGCAAATAAACGTGGCAGCAAAGCAAGAGCATAACTGAAACAACTTCAGAAGAGCTCAAGAAACGTTATCCTGGGTATCCACCATGCTGGCAATAAGCTTAGCAAGCTGGTTAGCTTTGTCCTGTTTGGCGCTAAAATCCTCCAATGCTTGCTGTTGCACCAGAAAGTATGCATCTGAATGCTCCAGGGACTTTCGCAGTCCTTCCGCTTCTTGTCGCAGCACAACTGATCGATGTCTTTCAGCTTGTAGTTGAGACTCAAGAAACCGAACTGATTCAGGCAGTGAGTTTGAATAGCTTGTGCAAGCGGTAGTGGCCAGTAACTCCAGTACTAAACCAAGACAGGATGTGTCACTATCCTGAACCTTATCTGCATTACTTCCTTTACCGTTGCTTAATAAGGCACTCTTCCCCAATATTCTGTCAGCATTCTAAAAGAAGAAACAAGCGGACACATAACAAGTTTAGCATGTACTAGTATATGAAACTCATTTCGGTGAACCAGTTCATTAGTAAGGTGGACAGGATTAAACTACCAAGTCTTCTATTGCCAAGTACTAGTACATAATAAAAGCATCAAACAAACATATATATATGTCCTATGGTAGCAATGGAATCTTAAATTATAACAGATGTTCTTCAGGTTTAGGCACTTGTTCTACATGAACAGAGTACATTAAGACGCAAGAATATAATACTTAAAAATAGAAAATGAGCTCATAGACCTTACCAAATTCTTGGTTCGGGACCAGTACAGAACAAGGCGTTCCTAGTCATCGTCCAGTAAATGTGTCTCAGGAGAACGTAAGGGAATTTGATGAGTTTCTTTGCCGGTGAAGTACGTTTTCTTCAGGTAATTCCGATACTGCCACCAAGCATTCTTGAAGATAGCATAGGTATTAGCACAGGTTACCTCATCCTGAGTTTCCAAATCGGTCCTTCTCTATAGAGAAAAATGGGAAATTTTGCTATATTATAACCATCATGGAGGTAGGATGTATGGGACGAAGCAAAGTAGTTGCCATGAATAACATTACTTACACATAACTCCTGGACAAACACCTGCAACTGGCATTTTCCTTCATCTTCAGTGTAATATTTCCAAGATGGGAAGATACACAGAAACGATTTAACAACATCAAATGCGATAGATGCTAAACTACGACTAGATGGTTTTGCTTCCTCCACAGGAATAAGCGCACTAACTGGTGGACTTGGGGTTCGCCATGATAGTACTGGCCCTTTGGGCACTGGAGCTGCCTTACTAACTGCTCTTGTTTGGGAGCTCTGTGGTGGAGATGGTGTTGTGTCAACAGGAACTGGGTTACTATCGGCTGGGGTTGGGGTTAGATTGGGTGAAGCTGGTTCTCTATCCATCATAGTAGGGGTACAATCTGCGAGAGTTTGGGTTATGTGTGGTAGGGATGGTTCTTGTGCATGTACAACCGGGGTGCTATCTCCACCAAGAGATAGCACTGTTTTATTTGAAGACCGTGTTTTTAGTCCGCTAGATACTGGCATCACCTGCTCCAATTCAAATGGCTGATAAACAGGAAACATAGTTGAATGTACAGACATTGCATGAGAGACAGATGCAATAGATAGTGTGGAAAAAAGAGGGCATTAAATAGTTGACATGTATATTGTTTAACTAAAATGGATAGCATGACATAATTTCACATATATGATGTCTATCTAAACTGGATAGCATAGCATAACATAATTCAAAGATATGATGAATAACTAAACAGGATCGCATGACATAATTCACCTACATGTTATCTAAGTAATCAGGATCGCATCATTTAATTCACATATGTGATTTATATGCTAAACAGAGGGCATTCGATATGATATCTGAACTAAGAACATGGTGTTGAATATTGTGTATATGATGTCTAAACTATGCAATGCAAGACACCGTATGCATGATATGAGCAGTATAACCGTGCCAAGTTAGAGCATACACCTCAGTGGGGGAATAGGACTGGTCATCTGTCTCTGAATCCATCTCTGAGGAGCTATCGGGACCAAACAAGAGATCTACTTCGATGGGTAGCACTGTCTTCTCTGAAGGCCTTGTTTTCACTCCGGATTTTTCCATCTCCCACCCAAATGGCTGATTCACAGAAAGAGTAGTTTAATGTACAAACATTGTCGACAAATGGAAATGTAATGAAGAAAAGGATGGGCAAGATATGATTCAAATATATGATGCCTGGTTAAACAGGATGGCATTGCACATTTCACATATATTATGGCTGGCTAAAAGACATGAGACTGCATAATCCCCATATATGATATAGAAACTAAACAGGTGGCATTACAGAACATGTCTAAACTAAGCAGATGACATATATGATGTCAAAAGTAGGCACTACAAGGCAACATATACATGATATGACTAACATCATCATGCCAAGGTAGAGCAAACACCTTGGGGGTAAATAGGAGTGGTCAACGGCGTCCGAATCCGCCTCAGAACAGATATCTTCCTCTGGACTACAATCTGGAGAGGGGTGGGGAAAGTTTGCCATTGAACCCACCATGGAGCGATGTCTGCATGACATTGTCTTGCCGCGCAAAACTCTTCTCTTTTTCTCGACATGTTCAGCATGACTGTGTACAATATCTGACATGCATACGAAAAAAATATGGTGAGCTTATGTAAGGAGAGCATGCAGAAATTTAGAGTGATGGTAACAACGAGTGGATCGATATTTTTCCGTTGAACAAAAATAGCCCTAATGGATCGACGTGAATGTATAGTAATAAGTGATGCAACAAGTGTACAACCTCTTTGCCGTAGCCGTGTCGACCTCAGCATCATTGGGTTGGTCGCTGAAGCAGTTGAGGCAGAGGTGGCTGTCTGAGGTGTGGAGGAAGATCTGAGGAATCTGTAGACGGCGTCTAGGGGACTGCTCTGTTGTGATGGATCGTTCTGTCGTTGGAGCAGCTCCGGTGAGCCGTAAGACGTCAAGGCTGAAGCAGCACAAGACATACATCGTCAATCTCAAGTGGGATTCTAATAGCATCTCCAATAGATGATGTAAAATGGATGTAAAATTAACATCACCAAAAACCACCTGACTACAACAGATGAGGTAAAAACTGTTGACTCTAAACTTAACTGTCGAAACTGAAATTTACTGTGGAATCTGAATGCTACTGTCGAAAGTGAACGCAATGGTAGCAGAAAGGCACTTGACATGTAGTTTAGGGAGGGCCTGCAGTTCATCTTTAACCTGCACCCCCCCCTGAGCCGCCAGCCACCACCGGCCCCAGCGCCGCCTCGCCGCCCCGAAACAACTCGCCACCGCTGCCCCGGCCTGCCCTCTAGGCCCCCCGCCCCCACCCTGAACCCTAAGATAGATAGTGGGGTACCTCTCCGGCGAGCCCCCGTCCCCGTGGCGGGTGGTTCTTCCTTAACTCCGGTGAGCCCCCCAACCCTTGAAAATCGACTGACCCAAAAGTCAATTCAGTCGACTGAAGTGTGGCTTAATCGGAGCAGAGTAGCAGCACGAGCGAGGGGGAGAGCAGCAGCAGCAGCTGGACGAGCGAGCGATCGAGCGAGAGCCAGAGCAGCAGCAGCAGATCTGGCTGGTATGGACGCCGCCGCTGAAGGGGCCTCGCACTGGGGGAGAGCCACCATGGAGATGTCGCCCGCGACGCCGGCTTCAGGGTAGCCGCTCCATGGGGGTGTGGGATGGAGCTCCGTCGGCGCCCGGAGGTCGAGTTAAGGAGAAGGTGCGATGCGATGAGTGTACAACCTCTTTGGTGGCGCCGAGTAGGCCTCGGCTTCGTCCAAGGAGTCGGTGAGGATGATGCGGTTTCGGTGGAGCAGGTTAAGGCGGCGCTGTGGGGATGGAGCAGCCACGATAGACGAGGCGATCGTCGGAGCAGCTCCTTGGAGGTGGAGGACGGGGCGGCTAAACCGACGGGAGAGCGAGATGGACGATGGATCCTCATCCGGGGAGGTGGATGAGGGACGTCGATCTGTTGCACTGGACGACGTTGTCGTGGAAGAGGCTCCGGCTGGGCAGCGGTGACGTGGCGGACGGAGGAGGGTGGGGTTTCATGGCTTGAGCGGAGAGGTTATGGCGGCCTCGGATTTCGAATGGCGAAAAGGGGGCGATGGGAGGGGTGAAGCATCACTTAGGAACGCGCTTGTCCAAAATGTAGGGTGTGTTACAAAAGTACCCCCCACCGATTTGAACTAGTGGCCCTTTCAGCTCAGGGTTAGAAGGGGGATTTCGTGTGTCGGGATTTGGCAGCTGGAGGGAGTTTTCGCGTGCGTTGTAATTTCGGGATAGCAAGGCGCGGATTGTGAAGGCGCCAGTTTTGGGAGCACAATATCTGAATTTTCGGGATATAACAAGACGCGGGTTGAATTTTAGGGACAAGCCTAACGTGTAGTAATATTGTACTTGTACGTACCAAATCAATTCGCACTTCCCTCAACCAAAAAGAAAACGAAAAAAATAAAACTATTCACACCACACAAAGAGAGAGTCTTGCCCGTTTTACTATACAAATACTATTCAAAGCTACTCCCTCCTTCCATCTATATAGGGCCTAATGCGTTTTTCAATGCTAACTTTGACCAAATATTAGAGGAAGGATATATGACATGCAACTTACACAAAGCACACCGTTAAATTCATCTGTGAAAGGTTCTTTCAATGATATAATTTTCACATTGTGCATGTCATGTACTATTAATCTTGTCAATAGTCAAAGGCGGTCTTAAAAATCTCATTACGCCCTATATAGATGGAAGGAGGGAGTATGAATCCATGTTATGTCCGATTATATTTTTTTCGCTTGCTGTATAATGCATGTAACCTACTCATACCAACATTTTAGTGCATTCCAAATGTCTATACTACCGCTGCAATTCGAACTAAATTTGAATTTGTTTCTCTATTTCAATAAGAATCTACAATCATGATTGTTGCCAACTTCAACCATCATAGTTTCCTTGCTATCCGCCAGATATAAATCAGACGGCCTATAATGCAGGATGGCAGGCACACCATCATCAACAACTCCGTTTTTATAAGAGTAGAGATAAAACATATTAAATGTAGTATACCATGTTCATAACCACACCATGTGTATCACCATTATATATATTCACACATCCGTCGGTTTGAAACACAATGATAAATTATTCAAATATCCGAATTCGCTTTTTATAATGAAGTATATATGGTCTCTATTCGTCTTTTACACCCACACAACCCTCTTATCTTTGTAGCTAGCGCTAACTTTCTCTTGTGCATGCACACGCCCGCATCCCTCTCACCCTCCCTCAGCATTCTCCAGCTCCATCGCGCAAATTCGTCTTTTCACTTTAGGTCGTTCACCCACGGTGTGTGTAGGCCCCCCAGCTCCTTCTTTACGGCACACATCGATCGATATGCCTCTCTAGCCAGGTGTGCCTAGCACAAACACTAGCTTCTCCTCTTCTCTTGTCACCGTCTATGCCTCACTCCCACCACTCTTTTCATCGTTCTCGTACTCGCGCACTCCTCCCCCTCGATATAGTATGCCTCTTGTACCACCTCCTACATGCATCCCTCTCTCTCTATCCTTCTCCTCGTGCCTCATTTGCTTCTAACACACACATGCATGTATACCGATCGATCTCCCAACATATACCTAGATTGACTTTAACTACCCCCCATCGATCGACGTACCTCACAAGTTATGTCTCTCCTTTCTCTTACAAAGGGCGATTGATATTCCTATGTAGTTACGTCTCCTTACCACAGCCACATCGTCCCCCCTCATCATTCGTGCATGCCTCCTGACCCGTCTGTCACACGCACGTGCACAGAAAACAAGCAGCCATCTCCTCTCTTATTGATATTGCGGGCGTGCCCTCCGTTTGTCTAGCAAGCCTATCCCACCATTTGTTAGAAGCAACTCCACTACCACCCCCTCCAACACTCTAGCTCTGTCTCTCTCCCAACCTTATTCATCTCCTGCACATATGCATGGATGCCGATCGATCTCCCTTAATACATGAGGCAGATTGATCTCCTTAATACATGAGGTAGGCCTCTCTCATCCTCCACACATATACCAGCCATTGTACCTCTATAGTTAATTGGGCCTCCCTCTTCCCCCACCACACAACGATAGTCGAGCGTTGCAGGTAGGTATCCATGCCACAGAGACAAACTGCACATGTCCCATCTCACGTTCCAGTAGGCCGGCCACTCTATATCTTTGACGTGGGCACACACAAATTCGATGGCAATCTTTATCGATCGCGCGCGCACACACACACATCATCCCTCTCTTCGATTCTATGGACACCTCAAGCCGATGATACCTCCACTCTCTTCTTGTGGATCGCCCCCTCTATATATATGTTATATCCAGGACTCTATTTCACACACATTGCATATGTTAAATTTTTTGATTGACCCCATACCGCAAAAAAACTCTCAAGAACCCACACACTATATCCCTCTAGGTTTGTATCTCTCTCACACAACCCCACGTAGGTGGTGTACGTATACAAGAAGAGAATAGGTGCACCGTGCACGTACTCACGCTTTGTGCCCAGCCACACCCGCGCGGGTACACGGTGGAGCTCATTTCTCCGCAGAAGCTGAATTTGTTTTTGAAACATCAAGTGGCCAGAGACTCGAAAACTTATTTTCCCATTAGTGACTTGTCAGGGCGGTGGATTTTAGTTTGTACGATAATGCTGCATCCACCTAAAGTAACGAAAGTTCTTACGTAAACTTCCTAGTAATTCCCTCTTCGTAGGTGTAGCATTACTCCTAACATTTGTAATATCAGTTTGAAACTTGCAATATTGCCGTGTCCTATTCCTGCGTTTCAAAATCCTGTGAATCAAACAGGTGCTGAGTTGGTGATGATGTTGTGCCTCCCATCTTTCACCAATAGCCGTCGGATCTAGATCTGATGCATACAAACCAAGCTTCTCCATTTTTGCAAAAAGATGCTCGCACTTGTTCCCTATTTACAAACAACTCCTTGTCTCTCACAATCTAGGAGTAGAAGGCCGTGGAAAAATCTGGCGTGATGGCCGCTGCCGGAGCCGTCCACCCCCAATCTTGGTGTTCCGTGCAATGCACGGGCATCTACGCACGGGAAATTATGTCGAACAGGGCTAGTTGTAAGCAGACTAGCTCTACAACCACATGATGATAGTGACTACAGACGGTGAGGCTGACTATGGTATGCCGAACACGGCGCCTATACTCAGGTGTCATCTCCGGCTCAGGGTCTTGTCACTTCACTGTGAGGAGCAACACGTAATAATTTGACCAACGGGTAGTACAGTGCTAGTACTCCTACTGCTACATTGGTAGTACTACGACTAGTACTAGTAGCACCACCTCTGGATTTAGGAGTACTATCACGTCCACCGGCACCGAGGAACGTCTCCAGGTAGTATTGCTTGAGGCCGCCAGGGCGAGGGGCCGCTTGGACGACAGCTTCCTCTCCTTGTTCGACGAGGTCCTCGTCGGTTTCCTCGACAAGTTCACCGTAGTCAAGAAGCTTGTGGACGACTTTGACGGAAGCCTCCAACCGACGCGCCTAGGATCTGCGATGCCCGCCACCCTCAACGGCCAATATGGTAACAACCTCTTCGACGCACTGGTGGCCCTGCGACTGCCCACCGTCGCGCCGGAGAATGTCCACCTCAAGGTCGCGCTCGCCGCGCAGCGCCTGGCGCAGCAAGACACCATCGACATAATCACCCACGTCTACGCGAAAATCGTCCACAAGGACTACTACATGCAAGAGGAGGAGGATAGGACGCTGGCCTTCTTGGAGCATAGGGCAACCTTGGACGGCACTGTTCAGAAGCACGTTGAGCTCGCCGCCAACGCCGCTGCTCCTCACATGTCAGTTGGTGACCCGGCGCACTAGGGCGTGAGGATGTCGTTGAGCGTTGATGGATCCGTATGTATTTTTATCTTTCCATCAAATCCATGTAGTAGTATACGATACTACGGTAATTATCTTGTCGGATGACTGAGAAAACAGGAGGGAGAAGACATGGCTGTAGCACGAACTCCAAGAAAATTGGTGTCGGATGGGACTCGTGTGGGTGGCGTGTGTCGTACTGCTAGATGTGAATGCTACTAAGTTATGGCCCATGCCACCCCACTATATCGAGCCTATATCAAGGTATGTGGAACAAATTTCCTACAGTCCATGCTCAGCCCTCCTCTATCTCTCTTCTCAGCCAGCCAGCGGACGCGCGGAGCCCATCGTCTGTTTGCTCACATGCGGCCCCACATGTCAGTGAAAACACAAGAGGACCCACTGAACCTGCACATCTTTCACCTCGACGTGCTGGTGATGAAAAACAAATCCAATAAAGATCTTCGGTGGCCGCTTTTTGAGTTACTCAAGAGTAGTAAGATTCTATTTACAGTTTAACCCAAGATGCACATCTCGTGGCTTCAACTACCACTCTATTTTCTTTCATGACACGACCTGGATGTTGGATGTCCCACGTGTCGGCAAAAGGAGGAAGAACCCGACCAAATCTTTGGTTCTGCTATCGGATGAGATTAGTGCACTTGTTGATACTCCTACTAGAATAGAGGCTAGACATGAGACTAGATGCGAGGAAGCAACGTATACTTCTTTACACTCGAAGAAGAAAGAAGCACGCAAGATCGAGCCTCCACAGATCAACAATGAATGCATCGAGAAGGCACTAATCCAACTTACAGGAGTAGTAAAATGTATTCTTGTGGTTCTTGTTTTCTTTGGTCTTGCTTTTCTAGTCAAAATTATCGTTGGAGTTCGTGCAAAACGGAGGTTCGTTTGGGGTCGTGTGTTGGAGTTGGCCTTACAAGTGGGACCGCAGTTAAGGAAACCGACTATCGGCAAACCCCCACCTCGCCCGCCGCACGATGGCTGAAGTTAGAGAAACGATGAGGTTGAAGAGATTGCTCTAGAACGGACTCCAAGAAATAATATGGTGTCAGATGGATGTCGTGGTGGTGGCGTGTGCCGTACTCCTAGACGTGAATGCTTGTTCTGGCCCATGCCACCCTACTACTCCTACTACTTACTCCTACTAGTATATAATATACTAGTATCGAGGATTCGAGGTGCTAGTTACGTACAACGAACACATTAACATATGGCTACAGTAAAACACCCGCCCGACGCACGAAGCATGTGAAGCTAGTACAAATTTAGAGAAGCGACTCAAAAGCCATTCACAAATTTAGTAAGTTTATCACAGGCATATCATTTTATTACATACAACAGGTCATCAACCCACATCGACAATGAGGATACATTATAAATACTAAAGTTTTCACCACACAACAAATAACAAACCATGAAATGAACTTCAACTCAACCATTCCACGGCATTGGAAACGCTTGCTTTGAACCATAAGTGATTCTCTGGGACGGGCCATCTATTGTTGATCTGGAGACCAACGCAGGACTGATCATCCAGGCTCAAGCGGCCTACTATATCAGTACGAGTGTAGGGAACCACCCAAATGTCCGAGGTATAGACACAGTTGCTTCTCATAAATGTGTCAACAGCAGTTGGATCGCCTTTCACCATCATTGGATAGTTTTGTCCAAGGAAGAGCGAGTTTTCTCCAAGACTATCAATTCTGTGCCAGGGAGAAGGAGTTGGCGCTAGCACACTAGTATCCATCCCGAATTCCATGCAACTGGTGTTGGAATAGGTCCGGAGAGTGCGACCATGGGAGACACCTCCTTCCTTAGCAGTAACATCATCAGTGGGCTATATACACACAAGAAGAGGTGATCCATCGGAATTAGTTGCCAGGCACCACAAAGTATATCGGCGTTGCCCGTCCTCATGCTCGTGATCATCACCATCGTCATATCCCCCTTGGTTATAAAAATTTTCAAGTATAGGTGGTGGGATGTTCGCAGGACCTTGGAAACGCAAGAAGAAGGTTAATTAGTAAAGGGAAACTTGCTAACCCGCATGCATGTGGATGAAACAATTATAATTACGGGTGGAAGACAAACGTACCGAAACTACTAGGATGCCATGCAAAAACAGTGCCACGAGTGGTGGCAGCAAACACAAGGCCCTCGTATTGAATTGCATCACAGTACTCATCTGTGTACAGAAACTGATTTTTGAGCAATATCCATCGAGTCGAACCATGAAGGACGGAAACAAGCTTGTCGAAGATAGCAACAACTTGATAGTTGTTGTAATTCCAAGAGTGGTTGGGAACTCGACAAATTGCTATCTTCCATAGAATACAGTCACCATTACCGGTGTGCTCAACCTCTGGGCAGTGTGCTGAGATTTTTGGAAGTGGAACCCGGTGACGAGTGTACACATTCACAAGTTCCCACACGCAGTTGGACCCAATGTAAACAACCCAATATCCATTTGCGCCCGCCCAAGCCTTGCCCTCGAGCAATGGCATCTTAACATCATACGTATCATTATCAAGCGGCATCAACTGGCACAGGGCGAGGCCTCCGTCGTGCCGGCGCCAGTCATCAGGGTCACGACGAAGAAGATAGGGGAGATCAAACCGCTCCTTGACTCTTGGGTTCTTTGTAATGATGTTATTAGTTGAGTCGAGAATGGGCTTGAACGAACCTGCCATGCTAGCCGAGGTGATGATGTCGCACCAAACAATGAGTTCCTCCACCACGTCATCTTTCAGATCGGGGCAAGAATAACGGGGTCGTTTCCAGCATGTTCCCTCCATGGAGAAGACGATCGAACAATGGCAGAAGAAAGGGTGAAGGGCTGAAGGAAAATGGAGGAGGGAGAGGAAGAGCGTGCGACAGCAGTTCCAAATCGAGAGGGAAAGGCGAAGAGTCGGTGGACGGTTGTGAGTTTGCCACGGTTCATGAAGAGGCGCCCCGGCCTACACGTCCGTTCGGAAATACTCCTACTACTCGCCATCGTCTCACTGATATATTGGAACGGGACCACATGTCAACGAAACATGGTGTGTAATTTCTCGTGCAAAATGCGATCTGGCTGCGTTGGCCCGAGGTGCCGCATTAGTTATCGACCTTTATTTTTTTAATGGCGTGCCGATCAGTTTTGAAGCACGACTAACTGGTACTGTACGTGGAGAGGATGACAGCAGGGACCCGCCAAGGTCATGGCAGTATGCAAGCAAGTGCCTCCTTATTTCAATCCAATAAAAAAATGGCTCCTCCTAGTGGATTTCTGACATCTGGGTCCCATGCCATTGTCAACGTAGTCAATAAACGAGAGAATTGCACAACGGGCGGCTGACACCAGGGACCCAGCAGCTCGCCCAGTTATTTTTGTTTTGGGTTAATTTGATAAATGCCACTCCAAATCTGGTGTATCCGAGAAATGCCACTGCAATTTCCAAACTTTGAAAATGCCATTTCATGCCATTTCTAGTGGCATTTTTCGAAGTCTGGAGCGGGGTTTTTCAAAGTTTGCAAACTGCAGTGGCGTTTTTCGAAGTTTGCAAAAATTGCAGTGGCATTTTTCAAAGTTTGGAAATTGCAGTGGCATTTTTATGAATCGCCATAATTGGAGTGGCATTTATCTAATTTGTTTTTGAGACGGAAGCAGGGTGTCAACTGGGCTGTGCGGGACACTCTGGCCTGTCTAGACAGCCTTTTCTTTTATGTTTACCACAAACCAGCCCAGTAGTTTTTTTTTCTTTCTGAAAATGGCTAGCCCAGTTCTTTTGTAATTTGTCAAGTTAGTCGCTTTATCAGGCTTGCTAGGCTGCAAATCTTTCAAGACGAGGAGAGCTTCATTCGGTTGGCCGAGAAAATGGCCTATCAGTAATGAGAAATGGGCTGTACATTTTTAAAACACATCAAACCGACAATTATTTTCAAATATCTTTTTTTCATTTCGAGATTTTAAATTACATTAATTTTTATGCATGGAGAATTTGTAGTGATTTGGCCCGAGTAGTGATTTGGCCCAAGTAGTGATTTGGCCGACCGGGCGCATAGCTTCAAAATTTTCCCACCAGAGGCTAGCAGGGCCTTCGAGATGGTAGGCAGCGTAAGTAACCTTATCGGCTTCGGCTACGTTGGCAGAACGTAGCTTGTGGGTGATGCTGCGAAGCCAGTCATCCGCGTCGAGGGGCTCGACGGAATGGTTAAACTTTGGTGGGTACAGCTTGATAAAGTCATTGATTGACACCAAGTCATTTCGCGGGTGGCATGCAGTGTTCTGCTCAATCCGCTCCAGCAGGCGGTTAGTCTCACGGTTGTTTCTTTCCGCCTCCAGCATCACTTCAGCCAGAGAAGGCGGGTGAGGCAGATTTTCACCCCTAGCTGCACTGGCTTCCCCCTGCTCCGGGGCAGCAGGGTTGCTGCGGGTGTTGACCATCCTAGGAGAAAACAAGACAACGGTTTAGATAATGATGGCTCAAAATTAGCAAGGAAGTGCAGAATGTAATGGATAACACGGAATGCAGAGATGTTCATCCGTATGTCATGGTAATATAAAACTGCCATATATATACCAACGGTCATACACATCATACATAGTTTAGTACAAGCCCAGGCTACAGTACAACTATGATGAAAGACGTTACATGTCATCGGAGGCATTCCAAGCTCCTATACATTATTTGTCTACACCTCCGGATTCGATTACACACCAAGTCATATTCCACAAGTCACGCAGGATAGTGGAGATACAACTATTACAGTACTAGTGGTACTACTACTAACTCAGACAGCTCCGTAGTAGTCCTCATAGAAGTCACCTCCATAGCCTGGAAGTTCAACGTGATCATCCGGGAACAGACGGTCCTGAGGAGCTTGTGGACCATAGGGGCTAGGATGAGGTCTTGGACGAACAAACGGTGGCCTGCGGGGACCACGGGGTGGGGTGATGCCTCCCACATCACGCCAATCCACCATGTCTAGCAGAGCAGATCTCACAGGATACAGATCCCTTGTATCCATACATCCAGCTTGCACCGCAGGTGCAAACCGAGTCAATGTGGCCCAATGATCAACACGGGTATTGAAAAGCTCCAACCTCAAGGCCCGATTCTCTCGGTCCTTATCTTCGAGCATCTCGGCAGTGGTACGAGTTAATGAGTCCTCCTGAGTGGAGTCAGCATAGATAGCCTGAAGATACCCTTGCGCTCCCGGAAGTAAAGCTGGCATGTAACGGAAGTCGGTGTTCCGAAGCAGGTCAGTCCGGACTCGCATGATGGTCATCATGGAATAGGCAGCATCCTGCACAGCCATCTCAACAGTAACCCCAAGTCCATAGGAACAGTGAAGGGGCTCGGTAGATCCAGGATAAGAAGGAAATATCCTGACGGTGCAGAAATATTGGCTTTGATTAAAGTCTCGGTATTGCTCTTCGACGGTGTATTCGGGATACCAATGGTAACCCGTCTCGATCATTTCCCGGACTAACATGGCAGTATGACCGGGCACATCGAGGCACCGGGTCAGGCGAACCACTTGGTTTTGAGCACGGTTGGCCATCTGAAAGCACAACCACAATGCAAAGACATTAGAATTTCTAGGGAAAATTGGACAGCATAACAGCCGTAAATGCTCAGAAAAAGATTTGAGACATCCACAACAGTTTGCAATACCACTCAACAACATCATATCAAGGTTCTGATTCAACTGGCAACATACTAAAAATAGTAGAAACTGTACTGAGGCTTGTAACAACAATCATATAAGCTACTATAGATTAGTAACACGTGAACCTGATAGAAGAAGAGAGCCTAGTCCTTAACCCACGTTGAATGAGAAGAGAATGACTCAGATCAGAGGGCATAAGGTAAAGGAGTAAAAGAGCCTTATGTTCCCTCCCACAATCAATTCCCCTACATATAACTAAAGCATTTCAAGACTCGACATCGACCAATTTGGCTCAACGAACCTACAGGCAGTCCGGCTCTGATGCCAACGCTGTCAGGACCCCGATTCCATGCCACATCAATCTAGCCGGTAACACATCATATCACTTTGCGGCCTCACGCACGGTATCCCACGGGTGTCGCCTTACCATGGCCCGGGACCGTTTGCGCCTTTTGGCTCACGTATATGATAGTGTCGCTAGCATCCATATGACAGGGAACCCGGGCCGACATGGCTAGTCGTGAACCCAAAGCGGCACAGACCTATGGAGACAGGCATACATGAATCACATCGAGCATGTCGGTCATCAGCGAGTGATTCCAGGCTGTAGCACTGGGCTAACAGGACTCCGGGGGAACCCGGGCTGTAGCAGGCTAGGCAGGACTCCGGATGTCACCGCGTGACATTTCCCCGAAGGGACAGACATAGGAACGACGTGAAACACATGCCGGACAGTCAAGTGTCCTGAGCAGGAGTGTTGGGCTAGCAGGACTCCGGTGAACCGGGCTGTAGCGGACTACTATGGCTCTAGGAACACTAGACTACATTTCCCCATAAGAAAGGCTTCCAAGGATAAACAACTAGATTGTCGGATCCCACTCATACCAAGCATTTCAATAATACACACAATATGCCCGATATGAGTACATACAACATGGCATCACAACAAAACTCTACAACTCAAGTACTTTATTTAAAGGCTCCTGAGAGCCATACATAACATGTTCATACAGATAGGGGTCACATGACCCGACACTCAAGTCACACAATCATACAAGCACAAGCGGAAGTAAATGGTCTGAGTACAGACACTAAAAAGCAAGGAGGCTTCTCGAAGCCTGTCTATCTACATAGGGCCCTCCATGGCCAGGATCACCACCTGGGTGGCTAGTCACTCGTCGACGTCAAGGTCTACGTAGAATCCATCGGAGGGGGCAGTGTTGTCGTCTGAAAACAGTAATTAAGCAAACATGAGTACAAAAGTACTCAGCAAGTCTTACAGCAGAACCTACTTTACATGCTCATTCTCAAGAAGGTGGTGAGGTTATTGCAGCAAGCCAGTTTTAACTCTTGGCTAAGCTATCCTACGGAACTCCACTAGTAAAATAGTTTTCGCACACGAGTCCACTACTCACCAACACAATACTCCACCGAGGATCCTCTCTCGTCATCCTACGAGAGGGCCATCCTCGGTACTCACACTTATCTTGAGTCTTTTAGTAGTATCCATTAACTTGTCTATGAACTATATAGGCAACCAAGTAGTCCTTTACCGCGGACGCGGCTATTCGAATAGATGATGTTAACCCTGCAGGGGTATACTTCTTCATACACGCTTTCACCACTTACCGCCGTTTACACGACATGTACTCGGCAACCTTCAAGCGGAAGCCCAGCGAGGGTGTCGGCCACGGCCTACCTAAACACTCAAGTCTCTAGTCCAGGTTTATCGCCTATCCAGGTTCCATCCGCAGGGAGTCCGGCCGAGGTTTCCACATACGGCCCCGAACGATGTGAATAGGGTTCCCGAGACACCAAACGGGTGACTCGGTACACCGTGCCACGGTGTATCTACCGCAACATAGCCCACCCCTAGGGTCAGCCCTACGCACGGCCGCCAACACATAACCTACAAACACCAGAAACTATTTGCAACTCCTGGACAGAGTAGTAGGGTATTTAAGAAGCCGAGAGGGTCCATTGGTTTCGGGCCCAATGTACGGTAGTAACTGCATCTTAAATCACACATACAGATCTCAGTTCTTATGGACGGTCTCAATGAAACAACCCACCATGTACTCCTACATGGCCTCTCATCGATACCTTTACCAAAACATGTTCAACACATCCCTCACATTACCGACATAAACATTTCACTCTAGCCCATCACCCAGATGAACCAGACCTGATGCAACTCTAAGCATAGCAGGCATAGCAAGGTAGGAATCACATACATGGCTCAATCAACTCCTACACATGCTAGTGGATTTTATCTAGTTACTGTGGCAATGACAGGTCATGCAGAGGATAATGGTTCAACTACTGTAGCACACAGCAGTTTGAATCGCGTTGTCCTAATGCAGTAAACAAGAGCAGAAGCGAGAACATGGGTTTGTATCGGAATGATCAATGGGTTGATTGCCTATTGTAGAGGTAGTAGGGTACTGCCCTTCAGACGGATACTCGGGGTTATCCTCGGAGGCAGAACCTACCACGAAAATCACACCGAACATAATCAACACATGGCAATATGCAACAATATGATGCATGCTATGACATGGCAAGATGAAAGTGTCTTGGCCTAATGCAAGCTAAAACAAAAGGGGATGAACTCATTTGAATCAAAGATTCAAATATTAGTTCATTAAACATGGCCTTATTAGTGCATTACCTTATTCTGCTTAAATAGCAAGGTTAACTTGTTTTGGCATGCATGAAACCATTACAGATGGATAGATTGAATTTTTCTGATCATTTTTCATATATAAATCTTTGCATTTGGAGCTATGGTTGATTTTCTATGATTTTTAGAAGTTTTGACTATTTTCTGGAATTTCCTTATTAAAGAATAAATCCAGTAATTGAATTAATGCGTCAGCACTGCGTCACTGTGACGTCAGCGGGTCAAAGGCGCCAGGCCAGGTCAAACCTGACTGGTGGGCCCCATCTGTCAGTCTCTCAGCTAACTAACAGAGTTAGTTAGTGTTTAGTTAGCACTAAACTAGGTTAGTTAGGCCCTGGGCCCACATGTCAATGAGAGAGAGTTAGTTAACGAGGTCATTAACCTCTAACAGAGTGATTAGCTCTAATTAAAACTAATCTAATTAAGTTAGGAGCCGACCCCACATATCAGTGACTCGGGCGGGGTCAAACTGGGGTCAAACCCCTGGTCAGCGGGGTTAATCCCGCCGGCGTTGAGTCGCCGGCGAGGCCGAGACGGCGGAGAGCGTCGGAAACGCTGCTCCGGCCACGGTTCGATGCGCGGGTGAGTGCTACGGGTAGCTGGCGGTGTGGCACATCCGACGGTGGCGTTGGTTGGTGCTGGGATAGCCGGGAACGACGAGGGCATCAAGCCGGGCGGCGGCCGGAGCTCGGGCGGTGGTGCTTTTGCTGCTGCAGCGAGCTGGCGGGGAAACGGACGCACTAGCGAGGTGCTACGAGGTGCGGTGAGTGCGTTAAGCACCCGCGCCTGACCAAATGGTCACCGGAGTGACGCCGCCGTCGAGCTCGCGCGGCGGCGTGCTACGGTGAGCAAGGGGGCGGCGTCTACGGCGAGCAAACGAGGTAGAGAAGAGGGGGTCAGTAGAGGAGCTCACGGCGGTTGCAGAACGCGTCTCAGCGGGCTCGGGGGAGGTCGGACGTTGTTGGGGCATTGCCGGCGATCTCGGCAGACCGAGGAATAAGAAGGCGTCGGGGAGGTTCTTGGAGGCGTCCGGCGTCGCGTGAGTCGACGAGGAGGTCGAGGACGGCAGCGCGGAGCTAATGGGCTTGTCGGAGAGGCGAGGGGGTGGCTCTGGTGACAACTACGACAAACGGCGGTGAGGTTGGCGCTCGGCCATCATGGGAGAGGGTGAGGGAGACGAGGGGGAAGAGAGGGGAGGAGTGCAGGGAGGTGTTGGGCGTCTCCGTGGCGCTCGGATGGGGACGAGGAGGAAGCAGGAGGTGGAAGCAGGAGGTGGCCGCGGGTGCACGCGCCGGCGACACGCCTCTGCCTATTGGCAGAGGTGGGTGACGACTGGCACAGGCTAGGTGGGCTGGGCCAGCACAGGTGAGGCCCAGGTGGGTTTCTCTCTCTCTCTCTCTTTTACTTATTTGTTTTCTTTTCTATTTTTCTCTGCAACTGCTGGGCTTTATTAAAAATACCTAGACATCTTTAAAAATCCTGAAAATAATCAGGGGCTCTGTTTAGATTATTTCCAACAGCCCACACTTATTTCTAGAATTATTTGAGCATTTAAATTATTTTATAGCATTTAAATGCCCAAATACAAATACTTATGATTTAATTCAATGACCTTCTATTGACCTAGAAAATTGTGCACCAATTTTGCCAGAGGTTCTAACCCAAGACAAAGAGAGTGAACTTTATAGAAGGGCATTTCAGGTTCATTGAAAATAATTTTAGTAAACCCTAGTTGTTTCCAGGGGGGTGCTGGGGGTTCTGCCTTCCCCATTTCAAATTTAAGAGGAATTTAAACATGATGCACACTCTAATGCTTGAACTAGCTAGGGTGTGAAAACTCACCCCCACTCAAAAGAATCTCGTCCCGAGATTTAGGATCCTCCGGAAAGAAGGTGGGGTACTCGAGTCGAAGACGATCCTCCCTTTCCCAAGTGGCTTCTTTCTCGGAATGGTGTGACCATTGAACCTTGAGAAACTTGATGTTATGGCGTCGAGTGGTACACTCGGCTTGATCAAGGATACGAACGGGATATTCCCGATATGAGAGGTTATCTTGTAGATCAAGCGTTTCGTGGTCCACTCCACGGATAGGATCCACGAAGCAACGCCTGAGTTGAGAAACGTGGAAGACATCGTGAACTCTGGAAAGATGCGAAGGTAGTTCCAATTGGTAGGCAACTTCTCCTCGTTTGGCAAGAATGCGAAAGGGTCCAATGTAACGAGGAGCCAATTTGCCTTTGATACCGAAACGATGGGTTCCCTTTAACGGAGTAACCCGAAGGTAAGCCTTCTCGCCGACTTCATAAGTCATAAGCTTATGTTTACGATCATATTGACTCTTTTGACGAGATTGGGCTGTTTTCAATTTCTCACGAATAACGCGAACCTGTTCTTCTGCTTCCTGAATCATATCCGGGCCAAAGAGTTGTCTTTCCCCGGTTTCTGACCAATTAAGAGGCGTCCGACATTTTCGTCCATAGAGAACTTCGAAAGGAGCCTTGCCCAAGCTAGCTTGATAACTATTGTTATAAGCAAACTCCGCGAATGGAAGGCAATTCTCCCAACCCATTCCGAACGAGATGACAGAAGCTCGGAGCATATCTTCCAGAATTTGATTGACTCGCTCTACTTGACCACTTGATTGAGGATGGAAGGCGGTGCTAAAAGAGAGACGAGTTCCCATAGCATTTTGGAAACTTTCCCAAAACCGAGAGGTGAAGAGACTCCCACGGTCTGAGTTAATTTCCAATGGAACACCATGAAGAGACACTATTCGGGAGATATATAAATCGGCTAGCTGGCTAGCGGTGATACTCTCACGAACAGGTAGAAAGTGGGCTACTTTGGAAAGACGGTTGATCACGATGAAGATGGCATTATTCCCTCTCTTGGTCCTGGGAAACCCAGTGATGAAATCCATACTGATTTTATCCCATTTCCACTCAGGAATAGCCAAAGGTTGAAGGGTGCCAGCAAGCCGTTGATGCTCTGCTTTAACACGACGACAAACGTCGCAATTAGCAATGTATTGAGCGATTTCTCTCTTCATCCTAGTCCACCAAAACCTCTGGCGTAGGTCTTGATACATTTTAGTACTACCGGGATGAATGGTGAGAGGGGATTCATGAGCTTCCTTAAGGATCAGCCACCTCAGGTTTCGTGCCTTCGGAACCACTAGACGATTTCCAAAGTATACGACATCTTGATCATCAATGGAGAAACAATTCGCAACTCCTTTCTTAATGCTTCTCTTAATACGGGAGATTCTCGGATCTACCTTCCGTGCCTTGATGATCTGATCCGTAAGGGTAGGTTTTGCCACCAGGGTGGATAGGGATCCTCGAGGAACAATGTGAAGATTAACCTTACGAAATTCCTCATGGAGAAGTGGTTGACTTTGTTGTAACATCAGGTTGTTACAATAGGACTTACGACTTAGCGCATCAGCCATGACATTGGCTTTGCCCAGGGTGTAAGTTATTCCTAAGTCGTAATCCGAGATCAACTCGACCCAACGTCATTGCCTGAGATTCAAATCTGGTTGGGTGAAGATATATTTCAAGCTTTGGTGATCGGTGAAGATCTCACAGCGATTACCGAGGAGGTAATGTCGCCAAGTTTTGAGTGCATGGACTACAGCTGCAAGCTCCAGATCATGTGTGGGATAGTTCTCCTCATGTGGGTGTAATTGCCGTGAAGCATAGGCAATTACCTGACGATCCTGCATGAGTATGCAACCTAGTCCTTGTCGCGAGGCATCGCAATAGATAATAAAGTCCTTGGAGAAATCTGGTGGTACCAGTACGGGAGCAGATGTCAGGCGTCTTTTCAGTTCCTGAAAGCTGAACTCGCACTGTGGGGTCCACTCGAACTTTTTATCTTTCTTGAGGAGTTCAGTTAGAGGTTTAGCAACCTTGGAGAAATTCTCGACGAAGCGGCGGCAATAGCTCGCTAAGCCAAGGAAGCTCCGAACTTGCTTGACCGTCTCAGGTGGAGTCCAATCAAGGACAGCTTGAACTCACTCGGTATTGACAGCAATACCCTTACCAGAGATTACATGGCCTAGATAGGTCACTTCTGGCAACCAAAATTCACACTTGGAGAATTTGGCATAAAGGTGATGCTCTCGAAGTTTCATCAATACCAGCCTTAGATGTTCGGCATGTTCCTCTTCATTCTTGGAGTAGATGAGTATGTCATCGAGGTAGACTACGACGAATTTATCCAAGTACTCCATGAAAACCGAGTTCATTAACCGAGAGAAGGTAGCGGGGGCATTGGTTAAACCGAAGGACATAACGGTGTACTCGTATTGGCCATAACGAGTAACAAAGGCCGTTTTGGGAATGTCCCCGTTTCTGATTTTGATTTGATGGTAGCCCAACCTCAAATCCATCTTGGAAAAGACTAAGGACCGAGCGAGCTGATCATACAGATCGTTGATCTTGGGAAGCGGATACTTGTTCTTGATAGTGACCAAATTGACAGGTCGGTAATCTACAACCATTCAATCCGTTCCATCCTTCTTCTTGACGAAGAGGACGGGGCAAGCCCAAGGAGAGGAACTAGGACGGATGAAACCCTTTTTCAAGGACTCATCGAGTTGGTTCTTAAGCTCGGCTAGTTCTAAGGGTGCCATCTTGCAGGGTCTTCTAGAAATTGGAACGGTTCCTGGAACAAGGTCTATCACAAACTCGACATCCCTGTCAGGTAGAACACCTGGCAGTTCTTCTGGAAAGACATCCGGAAAGTCTCGGACTACCGGAACATCCTCAAGGTCTGGAAGGGGGTTGGCATTTAGGGAGTAAAGTTGGCGCTTGGCCACTCGAGTTAATACATTGACTGTCTTGCCCGATGGGTGAGTAAGTTGAACGGTTCTAGTGGCACAATCAATCTTAGCATAATGAGCTGACATCCAGTCCATACCCAAGATGATGTTTATGTCCGAGGACTTGAGAGCTATTAAGGATGCAAGGAAGACAAGTCTATCGACAAGAATTTCGTTCCCATGGCTTACTCTAGAAGTTTGCCATCTAGAGCCAGGGGTTTGAATTTCCATGGTAGAGGGCATGTCACAGAATGTCGAGTTATGCAGTCGAGCATAGTTCTCGGATATGAATGAATGAGATGCTCCAGTATCGAAAAGAACAGATGCCAGATGGCAGTTAACAAGGAGCGTACCAAGGACGACGTTAGGATCCTCATGAGCCTCCTCGGCTGAAACATAGTTGACATGGCCACGGGCAGTGGTGACCGGCTTGGCGTAGAATGTCTTTCCCGCGGGCTTACCACGGCCAACAGACTTTCCAGTTTGATTGGGGTTGTTGTTCTGGGGACACTCTCGACTATAGTGACCCGGCTCTCCACACTTGAAACATGTCACCACATTGGGGCGTGGAGCAACATTAGCAGCGGGGCCGCCATAGGGCTTGGGCGGTGCAAATTGCTGGTTGGGACGAGGCGCCTCAAAGGATGGCCTTGGGATGAACCTGGGTGGCAGTGCCGTGCTTGGATCCACACCCGGCGCTTCTGAGCTCCAGAGCCGGATGAAGAGCCAAAATCATGTGAGTGCTTGCGTGAAGCGTCATAATCAGTCTGGCATGTCTCAGCGTTGATGGCTTTATTGACCAACTTTTGAAAGGATGTGCACTCGTGCAGACGAAGATCGCGGCGAAGCTCAGGGCTAAGTCCCTTGCGGAACCTTGCCTGCTTCTTAGCGTCAGTAGATACCTCTTCAGGGGCATAACGTGCCAGATTCCCAAATTCACGACTATATGCATCCACAGTCAGTCTTCCTTGGGTGAAATTGCAGAACTCCTCCCTCTTGCGATCCATGAGACCTTCCGGAATGTGATGCTCATGGAAAGCCTCACTGAATTCAGCCAAGTAGTGATTTGGCCGACCGGGCGCATAGCTTCAAAATTTTCCCACCAGAGGCTAGCAAGGCCTTCGAGATGGTAGGCAGCGTAAGTAACCTTGTCGGCTTCGGCTATGTTGGCAGAACGTAGCTTGTGGGTGATGCTGCAAAGCCAGTCATCCGCGTCGAGGGGCACGACGGAATGGTTAAACTTTGGTGGGTACAGCTTGATAAAGTTATTGATCGACACCAAGTCATTTCGCGGGTGGCGTGCAGTGTTCTGCTCAATCCGCTCCAACAGGCGGTTAGTCTCACGCTTGTTTCTTTCCACCTCCAGAATCACTTCAACCAGGGAAGGCGGGTGAGGCAGATTTTCACCCCTAGCTGCACTGGCTTCCCCCTGCTCCGGGGCAGCAGGGTTGCTGCGGGTGTTGACCATCCTAGGAGAAAACAAGACAACGGTTTAGATAAGGATGGCTCAAACTTAGCAAGGAAGTGCAGAATGTAATGGATAACACGGAATGCAGAGATGTTCATCCGTATGTCATGGTAATATAAAAATGCCATATATATACCAACGGTCATACACATCATACATAGTTTAGTACAAGCCCAGGCTACAGTACAACTATGATGAAAGACGTTACATCTCATCGGAGGCATTCCAAGCTCCTATACATTATTTGTTGTAGGATCGAAAGTATGTCTAGAGGGGGGGTGATTAGACTACTTGACCAAATAAAAACTTAACCTTTTCCCAATTTTAGTTCTTGGCAGATTTTAGCTAATTTAGGACAAGTCAAGCAATCATCACATAATTCAAGCAAGCATGCAAAGGGTATATAGGCAGCGGAAAGTAAAGCATGCAACTTGCAAGAATGTAAAGGGAAGGGTTTGGAGAATTCAAACGCAATTGGAGACACGGATGTTTTTCCCGTGGTTCGGATAGGTGGTGCTATCCTACATCCACGTTGATGGAGACTTCAACCCACGAAGGGTAACGGTTGCGCGAGTCCACACAGGGCTCCACCCAAGGGTAACGGTTGCGCGAGTCCACACAGGGCTCCACCCACGAAGGGTCCACGAAGAAGCAACCACCCACAAAGGGTCCACGAAGAAGCAACCTTGTCTATCCCACCATGGCCATCGCCCACACAGGACTTGCCTCACTAGCGGTAGATCTTCACGAAGTAGGCGATCTCCTTGCCCTTACAAACTCCTTGGTTCAACTCCACAATCTTGTCGGAGGCTCCCAAGTGACACCTAGCCAATCTAGGAGACACCACTCTCCAAGAAGTAACAAATGGTGTGTAGGTAATGAACTCCTTGCTCTTGTGCTTCAAATGATAGTCTCCCCAACACTCAACTCTCTCTCATAGGATTTGGATTTGGTGGAAAGAAGATTTGAGTGGAAAGCAACTTGGGAAGGCTAAGATCAAGATTCATATGGTAGGAATGGAATATCTTGGTCTCAACACATGAGTAGGTGGTTCTCTCTCAGAACATATGAGTTGGAATGGTGTATGTGTTCTGATGGCTCTCTCTTCGAATGAAGAGGAGGTGGAGGGGTATATATAGCCTCCACACAAAATCCAACCGTTACACACAGTTTTCCAATCTCGGTGGGACCGAATCAGCAAACTCGGTCGGACCGAAAATGTAAACCTAGTGACCGTTAGAGATTTTCGGTGGGACTGACATGCAACTCGGTAGGACCGATATGGTTAGGGTTTGGGCATAACGTAATCTCGGTGAGACCGATTACACAAACTCGGTGAGACCGAATTTGGTAATTAGCTAACCAGAGAGTTGGTCAGGCAAACTCGGTGGGACCGATTTGCTCTTTCGGTGAGACCGAAAAGTTACAAAGGGGAAACACTGAATTTACATTGCAATCTCGGTGGGACCGATTCGCTCTTTCGGTGAGACCGAAAAGTTACGAAAGGGAAACAGAGAGTTTGCAACCCCATCTCGGTGAGACCGAGATCCCTATCGGTAGGACCGAATTGCTAGGGTTTGGCAGTGGCTTATGACAAGTGAAACTCGGTGGCGCCGGATAGGAAGAATCGGTAGGACCGAGTTTGGCTTAGGGTTTATGTCATATGTGGATATGGGAAAGTAGTTGAGGGTTTTGGAGCATATCATTAAGCACATGAAGCAAGAGGCTCATTAAGCAACACCTCATCCCTCCTTGATAGTATTGGATTTTCCTAAAGACTCAATGTGATCTTGGATCACTAAAATATAAAATGAAGAGTCTTGAGCTTTTGAGCTTGAGCCAATCCTTTTTCCTTAGCATTTTGAGGGTTCCACTTTCACATCCATGCCATGCCAATCATTGAGCTTTCCTGAAATAATCATCTTGGAATAGCATTAGCTCAATGAGTTATATGTTGTTATGAATTACCAAAACCACCTAGGGATAGTTGCACTTCCAATCTCCCCCTTTTTGGTAATTGATGACAACATATAGATCAAAGCTTCGACAAATGATAATAAGCATGAAATATATCGTCGCTTTGAGAAGTATGTGATAAGTAAGAGCTCCCCCTAAATTTGTGCATATTTAAAATTTGCTTTGGACTGCAAATGCACAAGGAGTTAGAGTCATGGGTTACTCTTCCATGTCACATACATCTTGGTGGAGCGCTTAAAAAGATAAGAATGAAATACATGCACTCATCACCAAGAATAGGATAATAGCATTAAGCAAGCATTAAGTGTAGCTTATGATCAAACACATGATCATCAATGTCTCACAAATAATGACGTAGTATCTCAAGCACTCAAAAGCAAACAAGTTCGAAAAACCACCAAGTAAAGCAAGAGAGAAAAGCAACACTCTCTCTCTCGAAGCCTATGATCTATACATCTTCTCCCCCTTTGGCAACAAGTTACCAAAAAGTTCCTAGAAAATGCATAGTGCTAGATCGACGCTCAGGCTTGATCTTCTGGTGGTGGTGGAGTCCGGATCACTCCAAGGACGAAGGCTTCGGTAGACGCTGAAGTAGACGCTGGAGTTGGAGCTGAAGTAGATGCTGGAGCTGGTGGAACTGAGGCTGTAGCTGGTGCTGAAGTGGTGGCTCTGGTGTCAGCAACTGGCATGGCAGATGACCTCGGGCCTTGTGGTACTCTGGCAAAGGCATGAGTGGTAGTCCTGCCTCTCCTCTCCTGCATGTCCTCCTGGAGCTGCTCCACTTCAGACTGAACTTCCGTTACTTTGACATCCAAGTCATAGAACTTATGTTCCATGATTCTCTCTAGGCTCTGCTGATTCTGAGTGAGGGTGGCCAGACTTTGCTCAATCCTCAGCGTGGATGCAATCAAGTAACCAAGCTGCTCTTGTTTAGTCTTCAAGAAATACTCAGATGCCTCCTCTTGAGTTGGCATCTTGGCAGCTTTCTCCTTTCTTGCCTTCTCCTTCTTTGCTTGTGCTTGAGCTGATGATGGCTCATTCTCAGTCATGACCACTTGGTTATCCTCAAAATCTGGACGGATGGGCAGGTGTTCCTTGTCCAATAAGTATATGCATGTGCCCATCTTAGAGTTGATGAGCTCCTGGATCTGAGGGGCATATCCGCAACTCCTCTTCTGATCTGCTGCAGTCCTTTTGATAGTTTCCACTATGAGGCTCATCACCTTGAACTTCTGAGGCACATCAAATACATGTAGCAAGTTGATATCATGGCCTCTGATCATCTTGTGATCTCCAGACTTGGGCAATAAGGTGTGCCTCAATATCCAATTGATTGTTGGCAGTCCTGACAGAAGATAGTGCACTAAGCCAAATTTGAAAGTGTCAAGTGCCTCATTTGGATTTTCCTTATACATATTGGACATGGAATTGTGGTCCATTTTCTTCTTGGCATATATGTCAAGGTCATCATCATGCTCCTCTGGGGCATTAATGATCTGTGCCCACTCAGCCACTGTAGATTGGTACCTTGTACCCTCAGACATCCATGTGATCTTTCCATCTGGGTAAAAGTGTGCCGTGGAGTAGAATTGCATGATCAGTTCCTCGTTCCACTTTGTGAGCTTCTGCCCAACAAAGTCAGCAACTCCACAAGCACTAAAGCTGTCATATACTCACGGGTAGTGTTCCTCCTTCTCCCTCATGTAGGTCCAGTCGACCCATCTCATGTCACAGACAATGGGCTTCTTATCTAGTAGCACTGTCTCATAGAAGTCCTGCTGTTCCTTGGTGTGAAATCTATAATCCACGGCAGTCCTTCTCCTTGAAGCATACGGATCTGCTTCTCTCCACTTTCTCAGCCCTGAATCTCTCCTGAGCTTCATGTCCTCAGCCACAGGATGAGCATCGTTGTGGTCTGGGATCTTGGGCTTGAGCTTTCTCAGAACATTCTCTTCCTCTTCTTCAGCAACAGTCTCAGGCACTGGGGCCTTGTTCTTCTCAGCTGCAGGAATGCTCCTTGTATTCCTCTTGGGTGCAGACTTGGGCTTGGAGGCAGCTTTGGGCTTAGATGCAGTAGCCCCTGATCTTATGGCATCACCCATCAGCTTGGGTGCCTTGGGTGCTGGTGCAGCTACCTCTTCTTCCTCTTCCTCTTCCATGATGGAAGCCTTTCCTAGCACTCTGGCTACGGTCTTCTTGACCCTTTCCTTCCTCTTCTTGCCTTCTACAGCAACTGGCTCTTGGGGAGTGGGCTTCTCAGTTGAGGCTCTTGCCTTTGACATGGGCTGCCTGCCTGCTGACCTTTTGATCTTTAGGCCTGGATTTGTGCCTTGAGCTGGCTCAACTCTCTTGGAAGTGGCCTCTTCCTCTGCCACATAGTCTTCATCTTCGGAGTCTGAAGTTCTCTTCTTCCTCTGTCTCGTGGCAGCCTTTGGCAAGTTGCTAGGGGTGCTCCTGCTGCCCTCATCTGAAGAGCTGGAGGGACTAGTGCCCTCACTCATGTGCACCTGCTGCTCTGACATGTTCTGGCTGTCACTTTGATCAGACATGCTGCAAGCTCTGACTGCTGACCCTATGAACAGTTTATAGATGAGGTAGAAAAGATGAGCATCACAAAATGCAGAGATTTTTGCAAAAGAATGATCCAAAAACTTAGTTTTAGTTTCCCACTGAAATCATCTCGGATCTACCGATTTTCAAACTCGGTGATACCAAAGCAGTTTTGGCACCTGAACTGGTGAACTCGGTCAGACCGAGTCACAGTTCGGTGGCACCGAGACTGCTAGGGTTTCACAGAGTTCCAAAATCGTTCACACCGATAAGTAATTCTCGGTCAGACCGAGTCTCACTTGTGCAATGGCATAAGCCAAATCGGTGGGACCGAGTTTTCTAACTCGGTGGGTCCGAGATGGTTTCGGCGGAAACCTAAACCTAGAATTTTCGAATCAAACCTAATCTATGAGTTCATTGACTGGATAGAAGTTTATCAAACGTGGCCAGAATCAATATGATCACAATGTGCTAGGAATCAGATTGGGGAATAGCACAAAGATCGAGTCCATACCCTAGTTCGGCGGAGACTCGCTACGGCGGCAACGGCGGGGTAGAATTCCCGTTGACGGTGACGGAGACCAGTGACTGGAGGTGGCTGGCAGCGAGAAGACAATCCAGAGACCACGAGGGCAGAGCAGGCTATCGCGCGGGCGAAGGGGTTCGGAGAAATTTCCAAATTTTGCCCGTGACTATATATAGCCCGACCCTGTCGGTGTGACCGAGTGGAACAACTCGGTGGCACCGAGATTCATAACTGCAGGCAGTTACTGAAACTCGGTGTGACCGAAAGGTTCAAATCGGTTGCACCGAGATCGAAACCTAGATCAACTTAATGATCTCGGTAGGACCGAAAGTGGGGTATCGGTCAGACCGAGAATCATAAAGAGGTTTTGGAAGTTTAAGTCTATGACGAATCGGGAACTCCGGGCGCTCCTCACACAGAGTGGTTCAAATCTGACTTGATCAAATTTTGTGATGCAGCATGAATAGAGTTTGAGACGAGAAAAGCATAGATAGCTAGAGGAGGTACTTAGGCATTATTGTCCATCCACTTGGCCAAAGAAAATAAACCCAAACAATCAAAACAACAAGTGGATGTCCTCGAATGAGTAAAATATGCAACCAGCATGCTCACACAATAAGATGGCAAATGAAATATGTGGCAAGGCATGCACAACTAATTCTAGCATCTATCAAGCAATTTGCGATGACAAGGTCATCTATATATGAGTATATTGACTTAGGAGTCAAGTGAGAACACTTGATCATAGGTCATACTCATCGTTTAAGCTCAAGTGGGGTTACCACTTTTACATAAAGCATTGTTGTGTTCACATCTTTAGAGTTGCTTTAGCTCAAGTCTTAGAGTAAAGCTCCCCCTAGATGTGATATCCCCCCTAAGAGGGATGAACTAACCTTGGGTTTTGTCGATGATGACTTCATGTAGATGTTGAAGATGTGGATGCTCAATGTTGATTTAGATCACTTGGAGCTATCCATTTGAGTGAATTGCACTTTCAATACCTACATGGGTTAGTCCCACAAGGAACAAACAAGGATATCCACAGACATAGAGTGATGCACACACAAGATGATGTCCATGAAAACTTTTAGGTTACCTCGTCCCTTGTCTTACCAACAAGAGGGTTTGTGACTCCTTGAACTAGTGCAAGATGTGGAAGTTGATTGCACTTGTTCTTGCCAAAATGATAAGAGTGAAGTATGTTGGCGGAGTCACCCTCAAGAACTCTCTAGTTCTTGTTCTTTTGGATCCACATCATCTTGATGGGAATCCTTGGAGTTGTAGTCGTACTTGATGAAGTGGAACTTGAAGTAGTCTTGGGAATCCACTTGACTAAGGTCTTTGGAGCTTCTTCAAATGCGTCAATTTCCTCTTGAAGCTTGTCCTTGCCTTTTTGCTTGTAGTCTTGTGGTGGAAGATCATCTTGAGCTTGTGTCCCCTTGAAAGAAGTATCATACTTCTCTTGTTGAGGAATAAACTTTGTCTTGGGGTATTGATCTTCTTCCCACTGAACTCCATTGGAATTGAACTTTCGTTCAAAACCAACACCTTGATTCTTCCGGTGCATTCCTTGCTTGCGCACAATTTCCTCGAATTGCTTACTCCCGGCAAGGCTTTTGTACACTCCTTTCTCTATAATTCCCTTCAATAAACTATTTTCTTGCTCAAGTGTAACTTGGCTAAGAGAATCTTTAGTGGAATCAAGAGAACTACTAGAAGCAACAATATTGGATTTAACATGATCATTGTTACTGCTAGAGGAAGAATATTTCTTGTTCTTGTTACTAGACTTGACTTGAGGCATGTAAGTGGATAAGAGTAAACGCTTGGCAATGTAAGAAGAACTTTTCTTGCGGAGATCATCATTGATTGCTTTTAAGAACTCATGCTCTTGCTCAAGATTGAGCTTTTCAAAGCGTAATTTCTCATGAGCTCTTAAAAGTTCTTGATGATCTTCGAAGATAGTTTCATGAGCTAACTTAAGAGTGTTTAGTTCTTTAGTTAGAGCCTCAATCTTCTCCTTATCATTGTCATTCGTTTTATCTTGATTAGCATGTTTAATTGACGTTTCATCATAGTATTCATCACTAGAGTTGTCAACAAGCAAATCATCACCTAACAAGTCATCTTCATCACTATTGAAATCAACATACTCGGGGTGTGTTACCTTAGGACCTTTGGTCATGAAGCATCTTCCAATTCCTTCATTTGGTGAGTCAAATATGTCGTAGGAGTTGGTTGACACAAGTGCTAGACCGGCAACACCTTCATCTTGAGTATCTTCGGAGTCGGAGTGATAACTTCTCTCGGAGTGGCTATCGGAGTCGGAGCCGGATACCCATTCACCAACATGAGCTTGATGTCTTCGTCTTGTGTAGCTCCTTGATGATTTTTCCTTCCTTTCCGAATCCTTGCTTCTCCGTGAGTATCTTCGTTCATAACGATCATCTCTACTCCTTCTCTCTCTTGGTGGTGATTCTTAGCTTCTTCTTCTTGGAGAATCTTCTCTTCTCTTGTAGGGAGCCGTACACTCATTGGAATAGTGTCCGGGTCTTCCACAATTGTAGCAGTTTCGCTCTCGACTAGAAGATCTTTTGTCATTGTAGGACCTTGACTTGAAGCTTCTATCTTTGCTTCTACTCTTGTAGAACTTGTTGAAGTTCTTCACCATTAAGCTCAATTCTTCATTGAAGTCTTGTTTCTCACTTGATGATGTAGGGGCTTCACATGAGGCTTTATAGGCACCACTTGATTTGTTGTGAAGTTCCTCTTTATCCTTAAGTGACATCTCATGAGCAACAATTTTTCCAATCACCTCTGTTGGCTTGAGATCTTTGTAATTTGGCATCATTTGGATCAATGTGCACACGGTATCATATTTTCCATCCAAGTCTCTTAGAATCTTCTTGATGATGAATCTATCGGTCATCTCTTCACTTCCTAAGCGGGCAATCTCATTTGTGATGAGAGCAAGCCTAGAGTACATTTCAGCGACACCTTCACCATCCTTCATCTTGAACTTGTCAAGTTGGCTTTGAAGCACACATCCAACTTGGATTCCTTGACGGAGTCGGTACCTTCGTGCATATCAATCAAAGTGTCCCAAATTTCCTTCGCATTCTCAAGACGGCTGATTTTGATGAATTCTTCGGGGCACAGTCCGTTGAAGAGAATATCACAAGCTTGAGCATTGTATTGCAACATCTTCAACTCATCCGCGGTAGCTTCACGGTTTGGTTCTCTCCCATCAAAGAAGTCACCTTGCAAGCCAACACACACAATAGCCCAAACGGCGGGGTTATGTCCAAGAATATGCATTTTCATTTTATGCTTCCAACTAGCAAAATTAGTACCATCAAAGTAAGGACCTCTACGGTGATAATTTCCCTCGCTAGACGCCATACTCTCCTAGGTTGTGAAACCAAGGCTATGACCACCAAAGCTATGGAGATCAAAGCAAATGGAGACCAAAGCTCTGATACCACTTGTAGGATCGAAAGTATGTCTAGAGGGGGGTGATTAGACTACTTAACCAAATAAAAACTTAACCTTTACCCAATTTTAGTTCTTGGTAGATTTTAGCTAATTTAGGACAAGTCAAGCAATCATCACATAATTCAAGCAAGCATGCAAAGAGTATATAGGCAGCGGAAAGTAAAGCATGCAACTTGCAAGAATGTAAAGGGAAGGGTTTGGAGAATTCAAACGCAATTGGAGACACGGATGTTTTCCCCGTGGTTCGGATAGGTGGTGCTATCCTACATCCACGTTGATGGAGACTTCAACCCACGAAGGGTAACGGTTGCGCGAGTCCACACAGGGCTCCACCCAAGGGTAACGGTTGCGCGAGTCCACACAGGGCTCCACCCACGAAGGGTCCACGAAGAAGCAACCACCCACAAAGGGTCCACGAAGAAGCAACCTTGTCTATCCCACCATGGCCATCGCCCACACAGGACTTGCCTCACTAGCGGTAGATCTTCACGAAGTAGGCGATCTCCTTGCCCTTACAAACTCCTTGGTTCAACTCCACAATCTTTTCGGAGGCTCCCAAGTGACACCTAGCCAATCTAGGAGACACCACTCTCCAAGAAGTAACAAATGGTGTGTAGGTAATGAACTCCTTGCTCTTGTGCTTCAAATGATAGTCTCCCCAACACTCAACTCTCTCTCATAGGATTTGGATTTGGTGGAAAGAAGATTTGAGTGGAAAGCAACTTGGGAAGGCTAGAGATCAAGATTCATATGGTAGGAATGGAATATCTTGGTCTCAACACATGAGTAGGTGGTTCTCTCTCAGAACATATGAGTTGGAATGGTGTATGTGTTCTGATGGCTCTCTCTTCGAATGAAGAGGAGGTGGAGGGGTATATATAGCCTCCACACAAAATCCAACCGTTACACACAGTTTTCCAATCTCGGTGGGACCGAATCAGCAAACTCGGTCGGACCGAAAATGTAAACCTAGTGACCGTTAGAGATTTTCGGTGGGACTGACATGCAACTCGGTAGGACCGATATGGTTAGGGTTTGGGCATAACGTAATCTCGATGGGACCGATTACACAAACTCGGTGAGACCGAATTTGGTAATTAGCTAACCAGAGAGTTGGTCAGGCAAACTCGGTGGGACCGATTTGCTCTTTTGGTGAGACCGAAAAGTTACAAAGGGGAAACACTGAATTTACATTGCAATCTCGGTGGGACCGATTTGCTCTTTCGGTGAGACCGAAAAGTTACGAAAGGGAAACAGAGAGTTTGCAACCCCATCTCGGTGAGACCGAGATCCCTATCGGTAGGACCGAATTGCTAGGGTTTGGCAGTGGCTTATGACAAGTGAAACTCGATGGCGCCGGATAGGAAGAATCGGTAGGACCAAGTTTGGCTTAGGGTTTAGGTCATATGTGGATATGGGAAAGTAGTTGAGGGTTTGGGAGCATATCATTAAGCACATGAAGCAAGAGGCTAATTAAGCAACACCTCATCCCTCCTTGATAGTATTGGCTTTTCCTAAAGACTCAATGTGATCTTGGATCACTAAAATATAAAATGAAGAGTCTTGAGCTTTCGAGCTTGAGCCAATCCTTTTTCCTTAGCATTTTGAGGGTTCCACTTTCACATCCATGCCATGCCAATCATTGAGCTTTCCTGAAATAATCATCTTGGAATAGCATTAGCTCAATGATCTATATGTTGTTATGAATTACCAAAACCACCTAGGGATAGTTGCACTTTCATTTGTCTACACCTCTGGAATGATTACACACCAAGTCATATTCCACAAGTCACGCAGGATAGTGGAGATACAACTATTACAGTACTAGTGGTACTACTACTAACTCAGACAGCTCCGTAGTAGTCCTCATAGAAGTCACCTCCATAGCCTGGAAGTTCAACGTGATCATCCGGGAACAGACGGTCCTGAGGAGCTTGTGGACCATAGGGGCTAGGATGAGGTCTTGGACGAACAAACGGTGGCCTGCGGGGACCACGGGGTGGGGTGATGCCTCCCACATCACGCCAATCCACCATGTCTGGCAGAGCAGATCTCAAAGGATACAGATCCCTTGTATCCATACATCCAGCTTGCACCGCAGGTGCAAACCGAGTCAATGTGGCCCAATGATCAGCACGGGTATTGAAAAGCTCCAACCTCAAGGCCCGATTCTCTCAGTCCTTATCTTCGAGCATCTCGGCAGTGGTACGAGTTAATGAGTCCTCCTGAGTGGAGTCAGCATAGATAGCCTGAAGATACCCTTGCGCTCCCGGAAGTGAAGCTGGCATGTAATGGAAGTCGGTGTTCCGAAGCAGGCCAGTCCGGACTCGCATGATGGTCATCATGGAATAGGCAGCATCATGCACAGCCATCTCAACAGTAACCCCGAGTCCATAGGAATAGTGAAGGGGCTTGGTAGATCCACGATAAGAAGGAAATATCCTGACGGTGCAGAAATATTGGCTTTGATTAAAGTCTCAGAATTGCTCTTCGACGGTGTATTCGGGATACCAACGGTAACCCGTCTCGATCATTACCCGTACTAACATGGCAGTATGACCGGGCACGTCGAGGCACCGGGTCAGGCGAACCACTTGGTTTTGAGCACGGTTGGCCATCTGAAAGCACAACCACAATGCAAAGACATTAGAATTTCTAGGGAAAATTGGACAGCATAACAGCTGTAAATGCTCAGAAAAAGATTTGAGACATCCACAACAGTTTGCAATACCACTCAACAACATCATATCAAGGTTCTGATTCAACTGGCAACATACTAAAAATAGTAGAAACTGTACTGAGGCTTGTAACAACAATCATATAAGCTACTATAGATTAGTAACACGTGAACCTGATAGAAGAAGAGAGCCTAGTCCTTAACCCACGTTGAATGAGAAGAGAATGACTCAGATCAGAGGGCATAAGGTAAAGGAGTAAAAGAGCCTTATGTTCCCTCCCACAATCAATTCCCCTACATATAACTAAAGCATTTCAAGACTCGACATCGACCAATTTGGCTCAACGAACCTACAGGCAGTCCGGCTCTGATGCCAACGCTGTCAGGACCCCGATTCCATGCCACATCGATCTAGCCGGTAACACATCATATCACTTTGCGGCCTCACGCACGGTATCCCACGGGTGTCGCCTTACCATGGCCCGGGACCGTTTGCGCCTTTTGGCTCACGTATATGATAGTGTCGCTAGCATCCATATGACAGAGAACCCGGGCCGACATGGCTAGTCGTGAACCCAAAGCGGCACAGACCTATGGAGACAGGCATACATGAATCACATCGAGCATGTCGGTCATCAGTAAGTGATTCCGGGATGTAGCACTGGGCTAACAGGACTCCGGGGGAACCCGGGCTGTAGCAGGCTAGGCAGGACCCCGGATGTCACCGCGTGACATTTCCCCGAAGGGACAGACATAGGAACGACGTGAAACACATGCCGGCCAGTCAAGTGTCCTGAGCAGTAGTGTTGGGCTAGCAGGACTCCGGTGAACCGGGCTGTAGCGGACTACTATGGCTCGAGGAACACTAGACTACATTTCCCCATAAGAAAGGCTGCCAAGGATAAACAACTAGATTGTCGGATCCCACTCATACCAAGCATTTCAATAATACACACAATATGCCCGATATGAGTACATACAACATGGCATCACAACAAAACTCTACAACTCAAGTACTTTATTTAAAGGCTCCTGAGAGCCATACATAACATGTTCATACAGATAGGGGTCACATGACCCGACACTCAAGTCACACAATCATACAAGCACAAGCGGAAGTAAATGGTCTGAGTACAGACACTAAAAAGCAAGGAGGCTTCTCGAAGCCTGTCTATCTACATAGGGCCCTCCATGGCCAGGATCACCACCTGGGTGGCTAGTCACTCGTCGACGTCAAGGTCTACGTAGAATCCATCGGAGGGGGCAGTGTTGTCGTCTGAAAACAGTAATTAAGCAAACATGAGTACAAAAGTACTCAGCAAGTCTTACAGCAGAACCTACTTTACATGCTCATTCTCAAGAAGGTGGTGAGGTTATTGCAGCAAGCCAGTTTTAACTCTTGGCTAAGCTATCCTACGGAACTCCACTAGTAAAATAGTTTTCGCACACGAGTCCACTACTCACCAACACAATACTCCACCGAGGATCCTCTCTCGTCATCCTACGAGAGGGCCATCCTCGGTACTCACACTTATCTTGAGTCTTTTAGTAGTATCCATTAACTTGTCCTTTTAGTAGTATCCATTAACTTGTCTATGAACTTTATAGGCAACCAAGTAGTCCTTTACCGCGGACGCGGCTATTCGAATAGATGATGTTAACCCTGCAGGGGTATACTTCTTCATACACGCTTTCACCACTTACCGCCATTTACACAACATGTACTCGGCAACCTTCAAGCGGAAGCCCAGTGAGGGTGTCGGCCACGGCCTACCTAAACACTTAAGTCTCTAGTCCAGGTTTATCGCCTATCCAGGTTCCATCCGCAGGGAGTCCGGCCGAGGTTTCCACATACGGCCCCGAACGATGTGAACAGGGTTCCCGAGACACCAAACGGGTGACTCGGTACACCGTGCCACGGTGTATCTACCGTAACATAGCCCACCCCTAGGGTCAGGGCTACGCACGGCCGCCAACACATAACCTACAAACACCAGAAACTATTTGCAACTCTTGGACAGAGTACTAGGGTATTTAAGAAGCCGAGAGGGTCCATTGGTTTCGGGCCCAATGTACGGTAGTAAGTGCATCTTAAATCACACATACAGATCTCAGTTCTTATGGACGGTCTCAATGAAACAACCCACCATGTACTCCTACATGGCCTCTCATCGATACCTTTACCAAAACATGTTCAACACATCCCTCACATTACCGACATAAACATTTCACTCTAGCCCATCACCCAGATGAACCAGACCTGACGCAACTCTAAGCATAGCAGGCATAGCAAGGTAGGAATCACATACATGGCTCAATCAACTCCTACACATGCTAGTGGGATTTTATCTAGTTACTGTGGCAATGACAGGTCATGCAGAGGATAAGGGTTCAACTACGTAGCACACAGCAGTTTGAATCGCGTTGTCCTAATGCAGTAAACAAGAGCAGAAGCGAGAACATGGGTTTGTCTATTGGAATGATCAATGGGTTTGGCTTGCCTGTTGTAGAGGTAGTAGGGTACTGCCCTTCAGACGAATACTCGGGGTTATCCTCGGAGGCAGAACCTACCATGAAAATCACACCGAACATAATCAACACATGGCAATATGCAACAATATGATGCATGCTATGACATAGCAAGATGAAAGTGTCTTGGCCTAATGCAAGCTAAAACGAAAGGGATGAACTCATTTGAATCAAAGATTCAAATATTAGCTCATTAAACATGGCCTTATTAGTGCATTACCTTATTCTGCTTAAACAGCAAGGTTAACTTGTTTTGTCGTGCATGAAACCATTACAGATGGATAGATTGAATTTTTCTGATCATTTTTCATATATAAATCTTTGCATTTGGAGCTATGGTTGATTTTCTATGATTTTTAGAAGTTTTGACTATTTTCTGGAATTTCCTTATTAAAGAATAAATCCAGTAATTGAATTAATGCGTCAGCACTGCGTCACTGTGACGTCAGCGGGTCAAAGGCGCCAGGCCAGGTCAAACCTGACTGGTGGGCCCCATCTGTCAGTCTCTCAGCTAACTAACAGAGTTAGTTAGTGTTTAGTTAGCACTAAACTAGGTTAGTTAGGCCCTGGGCCCACATGTCAATGAGAGAGAGTTAGTTAACGAGGTGTTAACCTCTAACAGAGTGATTAGCTCTAATTAAAACTAATCTAATTAATTTAGGATGGCCCTACTATCAGTGACTCGGGCGGGGTCAAACTGGGGTCAAACCCCTGGTCGCAGGATTAATCCACCGGCGTTGAGTCGCCGGCGAGGCCGAGATGGCGGAGAGCGTCGGAAACGCTGCTCCGGCCACGGTTCGATGCGCGGGTGAGTGCTACGGGTAGCTGGCGGTGTGGCAGCATCCAACGGTGGCGTTGGTTGGTGCTGGGATGGCCGGGAACGACGACAGGGCAGTCGAGCCGGGCGGCGGCCGAAGCTCGGCCGTTGGTGGTTTTGCTGCTGCAGCGAGCTGGCGGGGAAACGGACGCACTAGCGAGGCGCTACGAGGTGCGGTGAGTGCGTTAAGCACCCGCGCCTGACCAAATGGTCACCGGAGTGACGCCGGCGTCGAGCTCCCGCGGCGGCGTGCTACGGTGAGCAAACGAGGCAGAGAAGAGTGGGGTTCGGTAGAGGAGCTCACGGCGGTTGCAGAACGCGTCCCAGAGGGCTCGGGGGAGGTCGGACGTCGTCGGGGCGTTGCCGGCGATCTCGGCGGACCGAGGAAGAAGAAGCCGTCGGGGAGGTGCTTGGAGGCTTCCGGCGTCGCGTGAGTCGACGAGGAGGTCGAGGACGGCAGCGCGGAGCTAATGGGCTTGTCGGAGAGGCGAGGGGGTGGCTCTGGTGACAACTACGACGAACGGCAGTGAGGTTGGCGCTCGGCCATTCGCGGGAGAGGGTGAGGGAGACGAGGGGGAAGAGAGGGGAGGAGTGCAGGGAGGTCTGGGCATCTCCGTGGCGCTCGGATGGGGACGAGGAGGAAGCAGGAGGTGGAAGCAGGAGGTGGCCGCTGGTGCACGCGCCGGCGACACGCCTCTGCCATAGGCAGAGGTGGGTGATGACTGGCACAGGCCAGGTGGGCTGGGCCAGCACAGGTGAGGCCCAGGTGGGTTTCTCTCTCTCTCTCTTTTACTTACTTGTTTTCTTTTCTATTTTTTCTGCAACTGTTGGGCTTTATTAAAAATACCTAGACATCTTTAAAAATCCTGAAAATAATCAGGGGCTCTGTTTAGATTATTTCCAACAGCCCACACTTATTTCCAGAATTATCTGAGCATTTTCAATTATTTTATAGCATTTAAATGCCCAATTCAAATACTTATGATTTAATTCAATGACCTTCTGTTGACCTAGAAAATTGTGCACCAATTTTGCCAGAGGTTCTAACCCAAGACAAAGAGAGTGAACTTTTTAGAAGGGCATTTCAGGTTCATTGAAAATAATTTTAGTAAACCCTAGTTGTTTCCAGGGGGTGCTGGGGGTTCTGCCTTCCCCATTTCAAATTTAAGAGGAATTTAAACATGATGCACACTCTAATGCTTGAACTAGCTAGGGTGTGACATGGGTTGTATGCTGTTTTCCACAGATTTGAGGCTTTCCACAGATGGCCTGTATACTGTTGGATGTCCATCCAACGGCCGTCGTGCTTCTTCTATCTCTGCTCTTCCTGCTCCAGCCGCTCAAACAAGCGTTGGCGGGACTGCCTGCTCCCTCCTCCCCGCGACCGGCTGTGCTGCCGCGCAGGCCTCACCGCCCCACCGTACTCCCATCGCTAGCCTAGCCATCCCTCTACTCACCCACACCTGCTGTTATTCTCCGGCGATGACAGACGAACCAGTAAACCCTCGTACAGTCGCACTCCCCTCCGCGTGGGAAGCAAAAATAACGGCAGAGTCTTCCCTGCCTCGGTGTCGTTCCCTTCCTAGGCCTCGCCATCGTCCACCGCCCTGGTGCTCTCGGCGTGGCGTGGTCAGCGTGGTCAATGACCACATGCATCTGAAGTGGACTGTACGTGGAGAGGCTGACGGCTGGGTCCACGGCCGCACGCGAGGAAATGCCTCCTTATTACGCGCAAAATAATGATTTCCTCCACCTGACATCTGGGACCCACCGAAATGGCCTCTGTATTTCGCGAAAAAAACGTTACCGCCGCTGACAGCTCAGACCCACCAGCTATATCTTCGCACGCAAGGAAGTGCCTCCTTATTACGCACAAAAAAATGAATACTCCCCCTGCTAGCTGGGACCCAGTATAGTGGGCCTACTAAGTTGAAGGGGACGAAGGGCTTTGTTAACTTAGTTAATATGCACGATTCTAGCTCGAATGACCGTACGATGTCCATCCAACGGCAGTAGTGCTTCTTCAACCTCTAGTCTTCTTGCTCCAGCCTCCCAAAGCAGCGCCGGTCGTGCTGCCTGCTCCTGCCTCCCGTGGCCGGTTGTGCTGCCGCGGAGGCCTCACCGCCCCATACTACTACCACCACTGGCCAGGCCATCCCTCCACTCCACTCACCCACAACCCCTGTTATTCTGCGGTGACGGCAGCGCAGCCGAACCGGTGAACTCTTGTACTCCTCTCCGCGTGGGCATCCACTGTCGTGTCTTCCCCGGCTCCGCGTCGTCCCCTTCCTAGGCCTCGTCGTTGTCCACCGCCGTGGTGCTGTCGGCGCGGCGTGGTCAATGTGGTCAACGACCGAATTCCATCGGAAGAATACTGTACGTGGAGAGGCTGACAGCTGGGTCCACGGCAGCCGCAAGGAAGTGCCTCCTTATTACGCGGAAAATAATTATTCCTCCACCTCACAGCAGGGACCCACCGGATGCCCACCAGTATATCGCGAAAAAACGTTTGCCCCTGACTGCTGGGACCAACCCGACGGGCCACCGTATTTCGTGAAAAAAAACGTTCCCCCTGTTGTCAGCTCGGACCCACCGGAAGTGCCTCCTTATTACGCACAAAAAAATGAATACCCCCTGCTAGCTAGGACCCACCTTAGTGGCAGGCTGACTTGTGGCCTACTAAGTTGACGGGGATGAAGGGCTTTGTCAACTTAGTCAATATGCACGATTCTAGCTCCAGTGACCGTACGATGTCCATCCAACGGCCGTAGTGCTTCTTCAACCTCTGGTATTCTTGCTCCAGCCGCCCAAACTAGCGTCGGTCGTGCCTCGTGCTCCTGCCTCCCGTGGCCGGTTGCGATGCGGCGGAGGCCTCACCGGCCCCTACTACTCCCACCGCTGGCCAGGCCATCCCTCTACTCACCCACACCCCCTGTTATTCTGTGGCGACGGCAGCCTCACACCGCAGCGAACCAGTGAACCCTCGTACTCCTCTACGCATGGGCATCCACTGCCACGTCTTCCCCGACTCTGCGTCGTCCCCTTCCTAGGCCTCGCCGTCGTCCACCGCCCTGGTGCTCTCGGCGCGGCGTGGTCAACGTGGTCAAGGAACGGCTTCCATCGAACGTGGACTGTACGTGGAGAGGCTGACAGCTGGGTCCACGCCCGCAGCAAGGAAGTGCCTCCTTATTACGTGTAAAATAATTATTCCTCCACCTGACAGTGGGGACCCACCGGATGGGCCACCAGTATTTTGCAAAAAAAATCGTTTCCCCCTGACTGCTGGGACCCATTAGCTACATCTTCGCACGCAAGGAAGTGCCTCCTTATTACGCGGAAAATAATTATTCCTCCACCTCACAGCAGGGACCCACCGGATGCCCACCAGTATATCGCGAAAAAACGTTTGCCCCTGACTGCTGGGACCAACCCGACGGGCCACCGTATTTCGTGAAAAAAAACGTTCCCCCTGTTGTCAGCTCGGACCCACCGGAAGTGCCTCCTTATTACGCACAAAAAATGAATACTCCCCCGGCTAACTGGGACCCACCTTGTCGGGAGGCTGACTTGTGGGCCTACTAAGTTGACGGGGACGAAGGGCTTTGTCAACTTAGTCAATATGAACGATTCTAGCACCAGTGACCGTACGATGTCCATCCAACGGCCGTAGTGCTTCTTCAACCTCTGATCTTCTTGCTCCAGCCGCCCAAAGCAACGCCGGTCGTGCTGCATGCTCCTGCCTCCCGTGGCCGGCTGTGCTGCCGCAGAGGCCTCACCGCCCCCTAATATTCCCACCGCTGGCCAGGCCCTGCGGCGACGGCAGCCTCACACCGCAGCCGAACCAGTGAACCCTCGTAGTCCTCTCCGCGCGGGCTTCCACTACCGCGTCGTCCCCTTCCTAGGCCTCGCCATCGTCCACCGCCGTGGTGCTCTCCGCGCGGCGTGGTCAAGGAACGACTTCCATCAGAAGAGTATTGTACATGCAGAGGCTGACAGCTGGGTCCACAGCCACAGCCCAGTTTTTTGTGATTTGCCAAGTAAGTCGCTTTGTCAGGCCTGTTGGGCTGCAAATCTTTCAAGACGAGGAGAGCTTTCATTCGGCTGGCCGAGAAAATGGCCCATCAGTAATGAGAAATGGGTTGTACATTTTTAAAACACATCAAACCGGCAATTAGTTTCAAATATCTTTTTTTTCATTTCAAGATTTTAAATTACATTAATTTTTATGCATGGAGAATTTCTTGGATTTTATATTGATATACATTTATTTTTAAAATCAGTTTGAATGTGCGTCGAAATTTCGGGATTAAAAACAGTTCGGACCGCACCGAAATATGCAAAATTTCATATAATTTTTTAACCGTTGCCACAATATGGGCTGTAATGCTAACAAAAAGAATATGGGCTCCAAAAAAAACCTTAAGAATTAGAAAATGGGCTGTAAATTATTAGAAATAATGACAGATGGGTTGTATGTTGTTTTCCACAGATTTGAGGCTTTCCTAAAAGAAGGTTGACGCACAAGCACTGACTGTTGGATGTCCATCCAACGGCCGTCGTGCTTCTTCAATCTCTGCTCTTCCTGCTCCAGCCGCTCAAACAAGCGCCGGCGGGACTGCCTGCTCCCTCCTCCTCGCGGCCGGCTGTGCTGCCATGCAGGCCTCACCGCCCGACCGTACTCCCATCGCTGGCCTAGTCATCCCTCTACTCACCCACACCTACTGTTATTCTCCGGCGACGGCAGACGAACCAGTAAACCATCGTATAGTCGTACTCCCCTCCGCATGGGAAACAACTGCCGAGTCTTCCCTGCCTCCGTGTCGTCCCCTTCCTAGGCCTCACCGTCGTCCACCGCCCTGGTGCTCTCGGCGCGGCCTAGTCCACGTGGTCAAGGAACGACTTCCATCGGACGTGGACTGTACGTGGAGAGGCTGACAGCTGGGTCCATGGCCGCAGCAAGGAAGTGCCTCCTTATTACGCGGAAAATAATGATTCCTCCACCTGACAGCTAGGACCCACCGGACGGGCCACTGTATTTCATGAAAAAACGTTTCCCCCTGACTGCTGGGACCCATTAGCTACATCTTCGCACGCAAGGAAGTGCGTCCGGGCAAAAAAACGATTCGCCCCCTGACTGCTGGGACCCACCAGCTACATCTTCGCAGGCAAGGAAGTGCCTGACAGTCGGGACCCACCTGGTCGAAGCGTACGTAGCGTTGTCATTCTGGTCGCGAACGTGTACGTACATACTGGTCGATGTAGAGGCGCGCACGTGTCATAGTAGAGGCGCGCACGTGTCGTAGTAGAGGCGCGCACGTGTCATAGTAGAGGCGCGCACGTGTCGTAGTAGAGGCGCGCACGTAGCATGTACACGTACGTACAGCGGCCAGGGTGCAAGAAAGAAAATACGGCCACGTGTGTGTACATACGGGCGGGGTCTCGAACGCCTACTCGCGCATACGTATGGCGAGGGCTCGTGTACATGCCTGGGTCGGAACGAAGAAACAGCGTCGACGTCGTGTTCATGGGGAGGCAACGGAATGCGTCGTGTTCATGGGGAGGCAACGGAATGCGTCGTGTTCATCGGGAGGCAACGGAACGCGTGGGAGCCAACCGGCTGGGTCGGAACGGAATGTGTGGTCATGTTCATCAGGGGGGCTTGGACGGAACATGCGATGGAAACGAGGCCTGGCGTACCGCACAACGGAGGAAACGGACCTCCTACGTTCGGAACGGGGTCCTGTTGATCGGGAGGACTCTGGCGTACCGCAAAACGGAGGAAACGGACCTCCTACAGTCGAAACGGGGGTCCTGTTCATTGGGAGAGGTGTGGCGTACCGCAAAATGGAGGAAACGGACTTGTGTTGGAGCGCTACGGTCGAAACGGGGGTCATGTTCATTGGGAGGGGTGTGGCGTACCACAAAACGGGACTCCACGGGATACTGTTCATCTCCACCGTCGACCCCCTCCAGCCTCCACGAGCTACTGTTCATCCACCGTCGACCTCCTCCAGCCTCCACGTGCGACTGTTTATCCACGGGCTCTTGTTCATCCAGCCTCCACCGCGCGCTACTCCACCAGCTACTGTTCAACCAGCCCTCTCCACGGGCTCCTGTTCAACCACCCCTCCACGAGCTACTGTTCATCCTGCCCTTCACCGTCTACTGTTCATCCTGCCCTCCACGGGGTGGTCCTGTTCATCCAGCCCTCCACGGGGTCCTGTTCATCCAACCCTCCACGGGGTCCTGTTCATCCAGCCGCAACCGGCTCGATCAATCGGGGTCCTGTTCATCCAGAGGCAACACCACGGGGTCCTGTTCATCCATCCCCACCGGGAACTGTTCGTCCAACCCCCCCCCCCCGCAACACTCACTGTTCATCCAGAGGCAGCATCAATCGGCTTCAGTTAGCAGCAATAGCGAAGGAATCGCTCGATCGGGTTCAGTTAACAGCCATCGATCGATCGCTTGGGTTCAGTAATGCGTAGCCTGCAGTGCAATCGCTCGGGTTCAGTTAGAGCCCAACGCCTCGCTCGGGTTCAGTTAGAGCCAATGCCTTTCACACACATGCGTACGTGTACGAGAGAAACGCGCATCGTTCGACCCCCGACCTCCCACCGTAACCGGGAACTCCCCGAAATTTTCCTCCCCCTCGCTTCTACCACAGTTTTTTCCGTCATGGACGGCCCAAAGAATGTCATGTAGCTGCGTCTCCGGCCCGCCCAGGACGAAAAGCCTATTTTCTGTCATGATTTTTTGTCATAGAAATAGGAGCCCACCACATCTATGATGATATCGGGTTTTGTCACAATTATCGTCATAGAAGTGTCATATGTATGACAGAAATAAATTTCGTTCGGCCCAAAATGTCACGGATGTGTCTTTTTTTGTAGTGAAAATGGTTCTCTTCGTCCCTCGCCCTTGGTACCGATGTTGTTGCTGGCATAGCTGACAGACTATTCTTTGACCTTCGTAGATATTATGATCGTGCAAAATGTTAGCACCTTCCTACTTTTAACTCACATGGTGGGCCCATAACCCACAGCTCCACAGGATGGAAACCTGACTCTCCTGTACAATCTTTAATTCTGAAATATTCTTTACACTTGGATTCGTATGTAATTCACGAGCTAACTTCCTCACCATGTTTCATTCTGGTATCAGAGGCAACATTATTCTTCTTTGCTCTGTACCCATTGATCACCTATTTTAGGCATCAACTAGATGCCTACCTAATTGAAACTTGCTGGACCTCCTTATAGCACCCTTGGTATGTTTCCCGGTGCTTCTAGAATCTCCTTCCTTGAGATAACTACCGGATGCCGATCCTTCCACACATCCGTCCTTATAGCTTTCCCCCTTAGTCCCCCTCTTAAATCTCGGGACAAGATTTCTTGTAGTGGAGGAGAATTGTGACGCCCGGATAATTAAGCTACAGTAACCCTCTGTTAATGATGCCACATCACTTCAATTACTGTTGCTAATCTCGCCTTAGTTTGAAACCGATTCAAATTCAAAATCAAAATCAAGCAAACAATAAAAGTTTTCAAACTTAAAACTAAAAATGTTTGGGATGTGCTAAGTAATACAAAGTTAATTATGGTGAAGAAACCCCACTTTTATAAAATGTTTAATACTCTAAAATGATTAAAACGGTAGTTGAAATGATTGAATATGTGCCTTTGATATTTTATAAAATGATAAACTATTTTATTTTGAGGTAAAAACTTTTAGGTTAGTGGGTTATTTTGAAACACTATTTTCGAAGCTATTGTCATATTTTACTAAACTGGAAAAAAAGTGTAACTAAAATAAAACAGAAAAGAAAAGTGGAAATAAAACTAAACAAATAAAAAGAAGAGGACCCCCTGGCCAACTGGACCAACTGGCCCAGCTGGCCACCTACGCAACCCAGTCGGCCCATCCCGGCTGTATAACCCCCCACACACCCGAAACCCTAGCCCGATCCCTTCCCACTTCCCTCTCTCGGTCCACTCCTTCCCCCACGACCTCCTTTGCCCCCGATCTGGATCGGGAAAACGGCGCCCCAACCCCATCGCCTCGACGTGCATCGCGGCCCCACCGCGCCTCGGTCCTCCTCCGCACGCCGTCGCCGTCGTCCTCCCCAAGCACCGCTGCCCCGTTCCCTGCATCCTCCCATGAGCACGCGCCCCTCCCTCCTCTCTCTCCCTCGCCCCGGCCGCCACCGCGCGCGCGCCGCCCGCCGGCTTCGCTGGCCTTGCCCGTTGTCGCCACCGCGCCGCTCGGCCCTTCGCTCGACCTGCTCCACGTCGGTCGCTCCGTGCGCACCGCGCCTTCCCCCAATGAAGCACGCACGTGCTCGCGCGCCCACACACGCGCCGGCCGCGCCCATCATCGCTCTGGCGCGCCCTCCAAGCCGCCCGCCCGTGCCACAGGCCCTCCACTGGTCGCGTGCCCGCCATTCCCGCCGCTGCCTGCGCCCTTGCCGCGCCCCACCTCTTCCCCGTGCCCGTGCGCCGCTGCCATCGTTGCTCCTTGCTGCTTCCCCCGTCGCTGCTCGCTGGAGGCCGCCGCATGCACGCGCTCTGCCGCTCGGGCCGCCCTCTACACCTGCCTCCTCCTCCAAGCGTTGCGCCCCCTGCCCTGCAGTCCCGCCAGCCGTGCCGCGCGTGGCCACCAGCCTGTGCACCTCCCTGCGCTGCTGTTCGCCGCCGGCCCCGCCCCGGGCTGCCGTGCCCGTCGCCGCCCGGGCTCGGCCTCCGCTCGAGCGCCCGCCCCGATAACCTCCGCCCGTTAACCCGCACGCCCGAAGCGCCCCTGCGCCCGAATCGCCCCGTGCCCATTTGGCCCTATGGGCCTATGACAGTGGGGCCCCACGCCGAGAACGTTTCATAAAAAAATTAAATTAGAAATTAAAAAAATATTATTATTAAATTAAAATAAATAAATAATAAGTAAATAAAATGTTAATAAATCAATTAACTAATTAACTAAATTAATTAACTTAATTAATCTTGTTTAATTAAACTAACTAAACATTAGGTACCTAATTAACTAATTAAACTGATTAATAGGTTAATTAGGTTATTGTACCTATGACATGTGGGACCCACATGTCAGCGACCCAGTCAACTCCTCTGTTAACTGCTGACGTCAGCATGAACTGTTATGGATAATGTTGATTAAATTAATTAAATAAATCCTAAAATGATTTAAATCTTTTAAAATAAATATTAAATAAACCGTAGCTCTCATGGAAAAACTTTGTACATGAAAGTTGCTCAGAACGACGAGACGAATCCGGATACGCAGCCCGTTCGTCCGCCACACATCCCTAACCTATCGAACTCGCAACTTTCCCCCTCTGGTTCCTCTGTCCGAAAACGCGAAACACCGGGGATACTTTCCCGGATGTTTCCCCCCTTCGTCGGTATCACCTCCTACTGTGTTAGGTCGCCCCTAGCACCGCGTAATGCCATGTTACACTTTGTGATGCTTTGATTGCTCTGTTATTTATTATGTTCCCCCTCCGTTACTTCTTTCCGATAAACACCGAGACCGCTGCCGGTACCCCTGTGATCGACTACGGTGTTGACGACCCCTCTCTCTTGCCAGAGCAACCAGGCAAGCCCCCCCATTGATCACTAGATATCGCCTATTCTTCTCTCTACTGCTTGCATTAGAGTAGTGTAGCATGTTAATGCTTTCCGTTAATCCTATCATGATGCATAGCCTGTCCTTGCTACACTGTTGTTACCTTTACCTGCAATCCTAATGCTTAGAATAGGATGCTAGTTTATCATCAGTGGCCCTACATTCTTGTCCGTCTGCCATGCTATACTATCGGGCCGTGATCACTCGGGAGGTGATCACGGGTATATACTATATACTTTACACATGATACATGCGATGACTAAAGTCGGGTTGGCTCGAGGAGTACCCGCGGTTGATTCACGAATTGGGGGATGGAAGGACATACTTTCCCGACGGCCCTCTGTGTGGATCTTTGTGGCGAAGCGACAGAGCAGGTTGGGACCACCTAGGTCAAGATAACATTTTTAACGAGATCTTGGTATTTGATCTGAGTCTGGCCACTGGCCTATACGCACTAACCATCTACGCGGGGACAGTTATGGGCACTCGACGTCGTGGTATCAGCCGAAGCCTTCGTGACGTCAGCGACTGAGCGGCGCGCGTCGGATTGGACTGTAAGCCTGCTCTTGTATTAAGGGGGCTAGTTCTACTTCCGGCCACATTCGCAACGTGCAGGTGTGAAAAGGGCGATGGTCCCAGACCCCTGCGCCATAGGATTTAGACCGGCGTGCTAACCTCTCTGTTGTGCCTAGGTAGGGCTGCGACGTGTTGATCTTCCGAGGCCGGGCATGACCCAGGAAAGTGTGTCTGGACAAAGGGGATTGAGCGTGTTGGGAAATGTGGTGCACCCCTGCAGGGAAGTTAATCTATTCGAATAGTCATGATCTTCGGTAACAGGACGACTTGGAGTTGTACCTTGACCTTATGACAACTAGAACCAGATACTTAATAAAACACACCCTTCAAAGTGCTAGATACAACCGGTGATCTCTCTCACACAGGGCGACGAGGGCAGGATCATCGGTTAGGATTATGTTATGCGATGCTACTTGGTGAACTTACCATCTACTCTCTTCTCCTGCTGCAAGATGGAGGTTACCAGAAGCGTAGTCTTCGAAAGGACTAGCTATCCCCCTCTTATTCCGGCATTCTACAGTTCAGTCCACATATGATACCCCTTAATCCATTTGATACCAATGCATACATATGTAGTGTAGCTCCTTGCTTGCGAGTACTTTGGATGAGTACTCATGGTTGTTTTTCTCCCTCTTTTCCCCCTTTCTATACCCGATTGCTACGACCAGATGATGGAGCCCACGAGCCAGACGCCACTGTCGATGGCGACTACTACTACTCGGGAGGTGCCTACTACTACGTGCAGCCCGCTGGCGACGACCAGGAGTAGTTTAGGAGGATCCCAGGCAGGAGGCCTGCGCCTCTTTCGATCCGTATCCCAGTTTGTGCTAGCCTTCTTAAGGCAAACTTGTTTAACTTATGTCTATACTCAGATATTGTTGCTTCCGCTGACTCGTCTATGATCGAGCTCTTGTATTCGAGCCCTCGAGACCCCTGGCTTGTAATATGATGCTTGTATGACTTATTTTATTTGTAGAGTTGTGTTGTGATATCTTCCCGTGAGTCCCTGTTCTTGATCGTACACATTTGCGTGTATGAATAGTGTACGATTGAATCGGGGGCGTCACACTAGCAAAGATGCTGGTGCCGGCGCCTTATAAGGCGTCGGAGAAGAAGGCTAAGATGAAGGCCAAGGGGGCCAAGAGTGGCCCCCGTCGCAAGGGTACTTCGGACGCGACGTCCGAAGACGATGAAGCTCATTCCTCTATCCCTGAGGACAATGACGAGGAAGAGGAGGAGGAGGAAAAAAACCTTCCCCCTAAGGAGAGGAAGAAGAAGAGGGCAGCTTTAGCGCGTCTGGAGGCGGAAACGCCCTAGAAGGGGAAGGGCGTCCCAGCGGTCAACACCGCATGGGACGTTGACAGCAGTCTGGAACGACGCCCCCGAACTAAGCCCCGGGCCGCATCGTAAGTGACACGGCTTGCTCATGCGCACATCCGGCCCTTTCTCTTTATTATATTGACATAGTTAACTATACAATTGCAGTCCGGCCCACGACCTTATCTAGCAATCCTCATCTGGAGGTTCGTTGGCTCCGTCGGAGATGGCGAGCATGTCGTCAACGCCTGTTTATTCCCCCGTGGCCAGGGACGACACCGAAGTGTTGTCCCGGAGGGCTGCTCCGAGCCGGGGAGGAGCCCATGATGCTGTCCGGGAGGCGCCACAAGGCGACACCTCCACTGCTGGACACATGGGGGAGCAGATCCCCATGGAAACTGGTGGAGAGGGCCGTATTCAGTTTCGCCCTCAGCCGGATACGATTCCGGAGACCCATATGGCTCCGGAATCGGGCGAGCAGCCCCCTTCGAAGGAGGGGGTGCGCTGATTCCACCTGTGGCCCTTGTCCATCAAGGGGCGCCAGATGACCTGATGGAGGCGCTACGAGGTGCCTCCGTTGTGGACGAGCACCGTGTCCTTATGGGTGCGGTGATCGAGAAGGTTCAGTCCGCCAAGACTGGACTGAACGAAGCCTACATCAACATGTTGACAGGTTTCGAGGTAAGTGACATAGAAAGAGAAAAACCCCATGTAGTCAGTAGCCCCTGAGACACTGTCCGGTGTTCGGCGAGAAGAACCGGAAGAGGATCAATCTCTTATTGTAGGAGACTAACGTAATATGTTTGAATAAGAAGGCGTCGTTGTTTGCCGCAACCTCGCATGTTGTCGAAGTCTCTAAACTGAGGCAGAGGCTGGACCGGACCGAGAACGAGCTTGGCAAGGTTAAGGTTCGGCTCCAGGAGAAGCAAGGTGAGTGGCGACTCGTTGTGTGTTCGGAAGGAGTAGGCGTTGTATATTGACCGCGGTGTCGTAATATATGCAGGAGCCGCGACCGAGGTCGAGGCCCTGAGGAAGGCCCTGGGCGACGCCGAGGAGAAGGTTGTCCAGCAGCAAGCCGCCCGTAAGAAGCTCAAGGCCCGGGTCAAAGAAGTCCAACAGGAGCTCCAGGATGCGATGAAAAAATGAGAGGCCTTGGAGCATGATGCATCGGTTCAAGAGGATGAACTCGCCAAGGCTCATCAGAGCGCGGAGACCTCATGGAATGAGGCCCAGCCGCCCTCCAGGAGATCCAGGAGGCCAAGAAGATCACGGCGGGTAAGGCATTTAACACGCAAAGCAAGTATGCAGAGAAGCAGTACCTTTTACTAACCCAGGTTCGGAGTTCCCCAGGGGCTTTTGCGGATTTGCCGCGCAGTGTATCAGACGCCGCGGAGTTCTATCGAGCCGAAGGAGGGGGTTCTACGGAGAAGCTATTCTGGTCACAGTATGCGGCGTCGGAGCATCGCGTGTCCTTCACCGATCAGCTGAAACAGCTCGTGGAGCTGCATAGGATGGCTGAACTAGCCATTAAGGATTTGATAATCCGGCTATGGCCAGCCAAAGCTATGCCAGGCAGCTACTTCAGACTCGTGAGGCGGATGGTGAACGCATATCCTCGGCTGGACGTCGTCAAGCGCTCGTCCTGTATTGAAGGTGCGCGCATGGCCTTCGCCCATTGCAAGATGTGGTGGGCGAAGATGGACGTCGTCGAGGTGACCAGAGGGCCACCAGAGGGCAAGGAGCACCGCACACCTGAACGGTATTTTGCGGATGTCCTGGAGGGGTCTCGCCTTGCGGCAGCACAATGTTCACAGGACATTGTGTTTGAGTGAATGTGTTCATGTTGCCTTTGCCTTGTATTATGAAAACAAGGCTTGTTTTGTAATGTAATTTTGTTATGCTTTAATTGTTTCCTCCCGGGCGGCCGTGTTGTATGTAATCTGAGGGTTGGCCAGTCGTCGGCTTCTGCCCTCACGTAGGTAGTACGGAGGTGTTTGGGATGGAATCTAAACAATCTTGATCCAATTATATGGTCCTTGAAGGAGTTGTTTAGCGCAACGAACAAGGCAATCAGACTATACAGCTTAAACGCCCTCACTTAGCCATAGGAGTTTTATAATAAAGCATGGGCGCAGCCCCTGGTTCAAGCCAGAGTGTTGTCAGCATCTGATCGGGAAGTGCCGATCTTTCGTATAATGCGGAAAAAATCTCCAACGATTTGTAACCCTCGAACAGCTGTCCGGCTCTCGCCGTATCATGACAGTCAGTTTTCGGCTTTCTCTACTGAGGTGCTCATCTGTTCAAGGCCAGGGCACAATCGCAGTAGTTCTCCCTTTACTACCCTAGCCGATTTAGCGGAACGTAGGGCAGCAAGCATAGGAGTCGGGCAACCCAACTATTGACCAAAGACATGATTCGGAGCCAATGCATATAATGCTAAATTCGGCATGCCGAACTTATCTTTAAGGATTGTTCGGACTTTGTTGTCGTATCATGGGGCGATGGGGAGCCCCTGGCAAATATGAAACGTACCAAAGTGTATGGTTGCTAGGAAATAAGTAATTTAAAGGAAAACATAGGGAAAGCAGGGATAGGATCCGGGGCCCTTGAACTTGGATCATGAACTGTTTCCATTATAGTTGGGTTAATGCGTCCAAGCACATTGGTACAAAATAATGCAATAAACAACCGGCTATTTGACATGCCATAACCGAAGGCGAGCTGCGCGTGGGTCCCGAAAACGGTTAGCCTCTAGGGCTTCCCATGTACGCATGTTCTCCGTGTCAATCCGTCGTGTTTATCATTTGACAGGACCATTAATCAGGCTGTCGAAGGAGGCCCGCATAAGAGAAACCTGAAAAAGAAAAAGAAAAAAGGAAATAGTAAAGTTAAATTTGTGTCCAGGATCGGTCTAGCCAACTGTAGATCCTAGGCTAGCTTGTGCCTCCGTCGGTGCCCATGGAATTTTGAGTGCGTAATTATGTACGCGTGGTACGAATGCCACTACCTCATCGGGACTGGGACAGAGGCCGAGTTGCTAATCGAGCTCTTGATGAGCCGTGTTGTCCTGTTGCGGTGTGGTCCGGACCCTCTTGGTGATGTCCAGGGGCTCGGCAGCCGGATTGCGGTTCTGCTTGAGAAGGCCACTCTGTACCTCTGCTGCAAGGGCGGCTGTGTGCTCTTCTGTTAGGAGGGAGCGTTCAGTGTTGCCATTGACTGTTATGACGCCGCATGGACCGGGCATCTTGAGCTTGAGATAAGCATAGTGTGGCACTGCGTTGAATCTAGCAAACGCGGTTCGTCCGAGCAGTGTGTGATAGCCGCTGCAGAAGGGGACGATATCAAAGATTAACTCTTCGCTTCGGAATTTGTCCGGAGAACCAAAGACCACCTCCAGCGTGATTGAGCCCGTACAACGGGCCTCTACGCCTGGTATGACTCCTTTAAAAGTAGTTCTTGTGGGTTTGATTCGTGAGGGATTAATGCCCATCTTCCGCACTGTATCCTGATAGAGCAGGTTGAGGCTGCTTCCACCATCCATCAAGACTCGTGTTAGGTGAAATCCGTCAATCATTAGGTCGAGGACAAGTGCGGCCGAACCACCATGGCGGATACTAGTTGGGTGATCTCGACGATCGAAGGTGATCGGGAATGACGACCACGGATTGAATTTTGGGGCGACTGGCTCTACCGCGTAGACGTCCCGGAGTGCTCGCTCGCACTCCTTTTGGGGAAGTGTGTAGCGTATATCATGTTCACCATTTTGACTTGAGGGGGAAATTTCTTCTGCCCCCCAGTGTTCGGTTGCTGGGGCTCTTCGTCCTCGTCCTCGCTTTGTGATCCCTTTTCTTTGTTCTCGGCATTCAACTTGCCAGCCTATTTAAAAACCCAACAATCTCTATTGGTATGATTGGCTTGTTTATCTGGGGTGCCATGTATCTGGCACGGGCGATCAAGTATGCGGTCCAGGCTGGATGGCCCCTCACTATTCCTTTTGTAGGGCTTCTTCCGTTGGCCGGACTTGGAGCCGCTGAATCCGGCGTTAACTGTGGTGTCATCGGTGTTATCACCATTATTTCGGCGGTTGTGCCTATTGCGCTGGAGCTTGCCGGTGCTGTTCTTAGCCTCGGAGGGGCCTGCCTCACTAGCTGTGTTTTTGCTACGAGCCAGCGAGCTGTCCTTGAGGGAGTCCTAGACTAAAGGGTCCTCGGGCGTCCGGCCTGTTATCTATGGGCCGGACTGATGGGCTGTGAAGACTTGAAGGCCGAAGATTGTATCCGTGTCCGGACTAGACTCTCCTTGGCATGGAAGGCAAGCTTGGCGACCGACTATGAAGATTCCCTCTTGTGTAACCGACTCTTTGTAAACCCTAGATCCTCCCGGTGTCTATATAAACTGGAGGAGTTAGTCTGGAAAGCATATACTCATTACCATAGTCATACAGGTTAGACTTCTAGGGTTTAGCCATTACGATCTCGTGGTAGATCAACTCTTGTAATACTCATAATCATCAAGATCAATCAAGCAGGAAGTAGGGTATTACCTCCATAGAGAGGGCCCGAACTTGGGTAAACATCGTGTCCCCCGTCTCCTGTTACCATCAATCCTAGACGCACAGTTCGGGACCCCCTACCCGAGATCCGCCGGTTTTGACACTGACACTGGTGCTTTCATTGAGAGCCACTGTGCCGTCAACGAGAGGTTCGATGGCCCGTCTGGTCGTCTTTAGTGACGCTGTCCAAGGAGAAACCTCCCTCCCCGGACAGATTTTCGTATTCCACTGCTTCGTACTGCGGGCCAACTCACTTGGCCATCTGGAGCAGATTGATAGCTACGCCCCTGGCCAACGGGTCAGATTTGGAAGCTTGGACTACATCACGGATATCCGTGGAGAGTTTATCTTCAATGGATTCGAGACCGCGGTGATCGCTCCCCCTCACCCCGTTGAACATGACTTAATTCTGTCATCGGATCACATCTAGGAGATGGCTCATGTTGCTGCAACGGCCTTAGAACCGGAGCAGATCGTGCCACCCGAGGCCGCAGAGTCCGTGGTGTTGGAGCCGCACACGGAGTCGAGGCCTTGCAATATTCGCATCAGTTGAACTCCGGACTCGTCTCCGGCTATTAGTTCCGGACCGGGTACCCCTGCGGACACCGAGCTGGATCGGTTATCAATTTTCGAATTTAGCGTCGCAGACATCTTCCAGCACTCACCTTTGGGTGATGTGCTAAACTCTCTAAAGAATTTGTCCTTGGAGAAGGACTCACAGCCGGACTATGCTCGGTTCGAGCTAGAGGCTGATGACGGGGAATTTTGCTTCCCACCCGCCACCCACTTCATAGCCACCGTCGATGACTTAACAGACGTGCTTGATAACGACTCCGAAGACATCGATGGTATGGACGACGATGCCGACAAGGAGGAAGGCCAGGACCCGCCATTTACTGGACGTTGGACAGCCACCTCTTCGTACGATGTGTACATGGTCGACACACCTAAAAACCTAGCGACGATGACAAAGGGGATCCAGTTGCGAATAAACCTTCTGAGACACAGTCCAAGCGCCGGCGCCCTAAACGCCATTCTAAGCCTCGTCGCTCAAAAGATGGCAACACTGGCACTGGAGAAAATAGTACTCCGGGCGACGCCGAAAACAATGAAGACCTTGTTGGAGCTGCATCCGAACAGGAGGAACAAGACAACGGGCAAGATGACCCTGATAAACAGGCCATGCCCAACGACCCAGATGATGATGGTTATCGTCCAGTCTCCAAAGATAAGGAGAGCCTCGGCAGCGAGGATTTCATCGTGCCTGGGGCACCCCTAGAGCAGAAGCGCTTCAAGCGCCAGCTAATAGCTACTGGCAGAAGACTAAAGAAAAAGCAGTAGCAGCTCCAAGTCGATCAAGACCTACTCATCGACAGATGGACCGATGTCTTGGCAGCCGAAGAATACGGCCTCAAGCGCCCAGCCAAGAGTTACCCAAAGCGCAGACTGCTACCTCAGTTTGATGAGGAGGCACCAGATCCCATACCTCCCTCGCGTAACAAGGACCGACCACCACGTGGCCGGGATGGTGCGGCGGACCGACCACCCCGCGGTCGGGATAAAACGGCAACTCAGGCCGAACAACCGCCCGCCCCACCGCCTCGCAAAAACAGGGACAAAACAACTCGGGACCATACATACGACCTTCGACAGGACTTGGACAGTAGAGCAGGACTTACCAGATCAATCTACGGATCGCGAGGACGGTTCCCTACTCGGGATGACAGCTACCTATTCGGACGGGACAAACTTAATCACACCTGGGCCGATAACCGCAGACGGACTTCATCGGAGGTGCGCCGTGACGCGGCCCGCTATAGAGGCATCGCACACCCTCTCTGCTTCACAGATAAGGTGCTGGATCACGAATTCCCCGAGGGGTTCAAGCCCGTCAATATTGAATCATACGACGGAACAACCAATCCCGCAGTGTGGATCGAAGATTTTATTCTCCACATCCACATGGCCCGAGGAGATGACCTCCATGCTATCAAATACCTCCCACTAAAGCTCAAAGCGCGAACTCGACACTGGCTAAATAGCCTGCCTGAAAAATCCATCGGCAGCTGGGAGGACTTGGAAGAAGCCTTCCTCGACAACTTCCAAGGTACATATGTCCGACCACCCGATGCCGATGACTTAAGCCACATAGTTCAACAACCTGGAGAATCAGCCAGAAAATTCTGGACTAGGTTCCTAACTAAAAAGAACTAGATTGTTGATTGTCCGAATGCCGAAGCCCTAGCAGCCTTTAAACACAGCATCCATGATGAATGGCTAGCACGCCACCTTGGCCAAGAAAAGCCGAAATCCATGGCAGCCCTCACAGCACTCATGACCCGCTTTTGCGCGGGCGAGGACAACTGCCTGGCTCGTAGCAAAAACACAGCCAGCGAGGCAGGCCCCTCCGAGGCCAAGAACAGCACCGGCAAGCTCTGGCACAATAGGCACAAACGCCGAAACAATGGTGATAGCACCGATGACACCACAGTTAATGCCGGATTCATCGGCTCCAAGTCCGGCCAACGGAAGAAGCCCTACAAAAGGAATAGTGAGGGGCTATCCAGCCTGGACCGCATACTCGATCGTCCATGCCAGATACATGGCACTCCAGATAAACAAGCCAATTATACCAACAGAGATTGTTGGGTTTTTAAACAAGCTGGCAAGTTGAATGCCGAGAACAAAGAAAAGGGATCACAAAGCGAGGACGACGACGAAGAGCCCTGGCAGCCGAACACTAGGGGGCAGAAGAAATTTCCCCCTCAAGTCAAAATGGTGAACATGATATACACTACACACATCCCCAAAAGGGAGCGCAAGCGAGCACTCGGGGACGTCTACGTGGTAGAGCCAGTTGCCCAAAAATTCAATCCGTGGTCGTCATTCCCGATCACCTTCGATCGTCGAGATCACCCAACTAGTATTCGCCATGGTGGTTCGGCCGCACTTGTCCTCGACCTAATGATTGACGGATTTCACCTAACACGAGTCTTGATGGATGGTGGAAGCAGCCTCAACCTGCTCTATCAGGATACAGTGCGGAAGATGGGCATTAATCCCTCACGAATCAAACCCACAAGAACTACTTTTAAAGGAGTCATACCAGGCGTAGAGGCCCGTTGTACGGGCTCAATCACGCTGGAGGTGGACTTCGGTTCTCCGGACAACTTCCGAAGCAAAGAGTTAATCTTCGATTTCGTCCCCTTTCGCGGCGGCTACCACACACTTCTCGGACGGACCGCGTTTGCTAGATTCAACACAGTGCCACACTATGCTTATCTGAAGCTCAGGATGCCCAGTCCACGCGGCGTCATAACAGTCAATGGCAACACTGAGCGCTCCCTCCGAATAGAAGAACACACAGCCGCCCTTGCAGTAGAGGTATAGAGTGGCCTTCTGAAGCAGAACCGTAATCCGGCTGCCGAGCCCCTGGACATCACCAAGAGGGTCTGGACCACACCGCAACAGGACAATGCGGCTTGTCAAGAGCTCGATTAGCAACGCGGCCTTCGTCCCAGTCCCGATGAGGTAGTGGCATTCGTACCACGCATACATAACTACACACTCAAAATTCCATGGGCATCTATGGAGGCACAAGCTAGCCCGGGATCTACAGTTCAGCTAGACCGGTCCCGGACACACATATACTTTACTATTTCATTTCCCTTTTTTTATTTTTCAAGTTTCTCTTATGCGGGCCTCCTTCGACGGCCTGATTAATGGTCCTGTCAAAGGATAAATACACCGGATTGACACGGAGCACTGACGTACATGGGAAGCCCTAGAGGCTAACCGTTTTCGGGACCCACGCGCAGCTCGCCTTCGGTTATGGCATGTCAAATAGCCAGTTGCTTATTGCATTATTTTGTACCAATGTGCTTGGACGCATTAACCCAACTATAATGGAAAC